>NW_027254656.1:189079-226264 GCF_044704955.1 Pristiophorus japonicus | reverse complement strand
TGTGTGGGTTTCAGTGTGTGTGTGGGTTTCAGTGTGTGTGGGGTTTCAGTGTGTGTGTGGGTTTCAGTGTGTGTGTGGGTTTCAGTGTGTGTGTGGGTTTCAGTGTGTGTGTGGGTTTCAGTGGGTGTGTGTGTTTCAGTGTGTGTGTGGGTTTCAGTGTGTGTGTGGGTTTCAGTGTGTGTGTGTGTGTTTCAGTGTGTGTGTGGGTTTCAGTGTGTGTGTGGGTTTCAGTGTGTGTGTGTGTGTTTCAGTGTGTGTGTGGGTTTCAGTGTGTGTGTGGGTTTCAGTGTGTGTGTGGGTTTCAGTGTGTGTGTGTGGGTTTCAGTGTGTGTGTGGGGTTTCAGTGTGTGTGTGTGGGTTTCAGTGTGTGTGTGGGTTTCAGTGTGTGTGTGGGTTCAGTGTGTGTGTGGGTTTCAGTGTGTGTGTGGGTTTCAGTGTGTGTGTGGGTTTCAGTGTGTGTGTGGGTTTCAGTGTGTGTGTGGGGTTTCAGTGTGTGTGTGGGTTCAGTGTGTGTGTGTGTGTTTCAGTGTGTGTGTGTGTTGGTTTCAGTGTGTGTGTGGTTTCAGTGTGTGTGTGGGTTTCAGTGTGTGTGTGGGTTTCAGTGTGTGTGGGTTTCAGTGTGTGTGTGGGTTTCAGTGTGTGTGTGTGGGGTTTTCAGTGTGTGTGTGGGTTTCAGTGTGTGTGTGTGGGTTTCAGTGTGTGTGTGGGTTTCAGTGTGTGTGGGTTTCAGTGTGTGTGTGGGTTTCAGTGTGTGTGTGGGTTTTCAGTGTGTGTGTGGGTTTCAGTGTGTGTGTGGGTTTCAGTGTGTGTGTGGGTTTTCAGTGTGTGTGTGGGTTTCAGTGTGTGTGTGGGTTTCAGTGTGGGTGTGTGGGTTTCAGTGTGTGTGGGTTTCAGTGTGTGTGTGTGGGTTTCAGTGTGTGTGTGGGTTTCAGTGTGTGTGTGTGGGTTTCAGTGTGTGTGTGGGTTTCAGTGTGTGTGTGGGTTTCAGTGTGTGTGGGTTTCAGTGTGTGTGGGTTTCAGTGTGTGTGGGTTTCAGTGTGTGTGGGTTTCAGTGTGTGTGTGGGTTTCAGTGTGTGTGTGGGTTTCAGTGTGTGTGGGTTTCAGTGTGTGTGTGGGTTTCAGTGTGTGTGTGGGTTTCAGTGTGTGTGTGGGTTTCAGTGTGTGTGTGTGGGTTTCAGTGTGTGTGTGGGGTTTCAGTGTGTGTGGGTTTCAGTGTGTGTGTGGGTTTCAGTGTGTGTGTGGGTTTCAGTGTGTGTGTGGGTTTCAGTGTGTGTGTGGGTTTCAGTGTGTGTGTGTGGGTTTCAGTGTGTGTGTGTGGGTTTCAGTGTGTGTGTGGGTTTCAGTGTGTGTGTGGGTTTCAGTGTGTGTGTGGGTTTCAGTGTGTGTGTGGGTTTCAGTGTGTGTGTGGGTTTCAGTGTGTGTGTGGGTTTCAGTGTGTGTGTGGGTTTTCAGTGTGTGTGTGGGTTTCAGTGTGTGTGTGGGTTTCAGTGTGTGTGTGGGTTTCAGTGTGTGTGTGGGTTTCAGTGTGTGTGTGGGTTTCAGTGTGTGTGTGGGTTTCAGTGTGTGTGTGTGTGTTTCAGTGTGTGTGTGGGTTTCAGTGTGTGTGTGGGTTTCAGGTGTGTGGTGGGTTTCAGTGTGTGTGTGGGTTTCAGTGTGTGTGTGGGTTTCAGTGTGTGTGTGGGTTTCAGTGTGTGTGTGGGTTTCAGTGTGTGTGTGGGTTTCAGTGTGTGTGTGGGTTTCAGTGTGTGTGTGTGGGTTTCAGTGTGTGTGTGGGTTTCAGTGTGTGTGTGGGTTTCAGTGTGTGTGGGTTTCAGTGTGTGTGTGGGTTTCAGTGTGTGTGTGGGTTTCAGTGTGTGTGTGGGTTTCAGTGTGTGTGTGGGTTTCAGTGTGTGTGTGTGGGTTTCAGTGTGTGTGTGGGTTTCAGTGTGTGTGTGGGTTTCAGTGTGTGTGTGTGGGTTTCAGTGTGTGTGTGTGGGTTCAGTGTGTGTGTGGGTTTCAGTGTGTGTGTGGGGTTTCAGTGTGTGTGTGGGTTTCAGTGTGTGTGTGGGTTTCAGTGTGTGTGTGTGGGTTTCAGTGTGTGTGTGGGTTTCAGTGTGTGTGTGGGTTTCAGTGTGTGTGTGGGTTTCAGTGTGTGTGTGGGTTTCAGTGTGTGTGTGGGTTTCAGTGTGTGTGTGGGTTTCAGTGTGTGTGTGTGGGTTCAGTGTGTGTGTGTGGTTTCAGTGTGTGTGTGGGTTTCAGTGTGTGTGTGGGTTTCAGTGTGTGTGTGGGTTTCAGTGTGTGTGTGGGTTTCAGTGTGTGTGTGGGTTTCAGTGTGTGTGTGGGTTTCAGTGTGTGTGTGGGTTTCAGTGTGTGTGGGTTTCAGTGTGTGTGTGGGTTTCAGTGTGTGTGTGGGTTTCAGTGTGTGTGGGTTTCAGTGTGTGTGTGGGTTTCAGTGTGTGTGTGGGTTTCAGTGTGTGTGTGGGTTTCAGTGTGTGTGTGTGTTTTCAGTGTGTGTGTGTGTTTCAGTGTGTGTGTGGGTTTCAGTGTGTGTGGGTTTCAGTGTGTGTGTGGGTTTCAGTGTGTGTGTGGGTTTCAGTGTGTGGTGTGGGTTTCAGTGTGTGTGTGGGTTTCAGTGTGTGTGTGGTTTCAGTGTGTGTGTGGGTTTCAGTGTGTGTGTGGGTTTCAGTGTGTGTGTGGGTTTCAGTGTGTGTGTGGGTTTCAGTGTGTGTGTGGGTTTCAGTGTGTGTGTGGGTTTCAGTGTGTGTGTGTGTGTTTCAGTGTGTGTGTGGGTTTCAGTGTGTGTGTGGGTTTCAGTGTGTGTGTGGGTTTCAGTGTGTGTGTGGGTTTCAGTGTGTGTGTGGGTTTCAGTGTGTGTGTGTGGGTTTCAGTGTGTGTGTGTGGGTTTCAGGAGTGTGTGTGTGGGTTTCAGTGTGTGTGTGGGTTTCAGTGTGTGTGTGTGGGTTTCAGTGTGTGTGTGGGTTTCAGTGTGTGTGTGGGGTTTCAGTGTGTGTGTGGGTTTTCAGTGTGTGTGTGGGTTTCAGTGTGTGTGTGGGTTTCAGTGTGTGTGTGGGTTTCAGTGTGTGTGTGGGTTTCAGTGTGTGTGTGGGTTTCAGTGTGTGTGTGGGTTTCAGTGTGTGTGAGGTTTCAGTGTGTGTGTGTGGGTTTCAGTGTGTGTGTGGGTTTCAGTGTGTGTGTGGGTTTCAGTGTGTGTGTGTGTGTGTTTCAGTGTGTGTGTGTGGTTTCAGTGTGTGTGTGGGTTTCAGTGTGTGTGTGTGGGTTTCAGTGTGTGTGTGGGTTTCAGTGTGTGGTGTGGGTTTCAGTGTGTGTGTGTGGGTTTCAGTGTGTGTGTGTGGTTTCAGTGTTGTGTGTGGGTTTCAGTGTGTGTGTGTGGGTTTCAGTGTGTGTGTGTGGGTTTCAGTGTGTGTGTGTGGTTTCAGTGTGTGTGTGTGGGTTTCAGTGTGTGTGTGTGGGTTTCAGTGTGTGTGTGGGGTTTCAGTGTGTGTGTGGGTTTCAGTGTGTGTGTGTGGGTTTCAGTGTGTGTGGTGGGTTTCAGTGTGTGTGTGTGGGTTTCAGTGTGTGTGTGTGGGTTTCAGTGTGTGTGTGTGGTTTCAGTGTGTGTGTGTGGGTTTCAGTGTGTGTGTGTGGGTTTCAGTGTGTGTGTGGGTTTCAGTGTGTGTGTGTGGGTTTCAGTGTGTGTGTGTGGGTTTCAGTGTGTGTGGGTTTCAGTGTGTGTGGGTTTCAGTGTGTGTGGGTTTCAGTGTGTGTGTGGGTTTCAGTGTGTGTGGGTTTCAGTGTGTGTGTGGGTTTCAGTGTGTGTGTGTGGGTTTCAGTGTGTGTGTGGGTTTCAGTGTGTGTGTGTGGGTTTCAGTGTGTGTGTGTTGGGTTTCAGTGTGTGTGGGTTTCAGTGTGTGTGTGGGTTTCAGTGTGTGTGTGTGGGTTTCAGTGTGAGTGTGGGTTTCAGTGTGTGTGGGTTTCAGTGTGTGTGTGGGTTTCAGTGTGTGTGTGGGTTTCAGTGTGTGTGTGTGGGTTTCAGTGTGTGTGGGTTTCAGTGTGTGTGGGTTTCAGTGTGTGTGTGGGTTTCAGTGTGTGTGTGTGGGTTTCAGTGTGTGTGTGGGTTTCAGTGTGTGTGTGTGTGTTTTCAGTGTGTGTGTGGGTTTCAGTGTGTGTGGGTTTCAGTGTGTGTGTGTGGGTTTCAGTGTGTGTGTGGTTTCAGTGTGTGTGTGGGTTTCAGTGTGTGTGTGGGTTTCAGTGTGTGTGTGGGTTTCAGTGTGTGTGTGGGTTTCAGTGTGTGTGTGTGGGTTTCAGTGTGTGTGTGTGGGTTTCAGTGTGTGTGTGTGGGTTTTCAGTGTGTGTGTGGGTTTCAGTGTGTGTGTGGGTTTCAGTGTGTGTGGGTTTCAGTGTGTGTGTGGGTTTCAGTGTGTGTGTGGGTTTCAGTGTGTGTGTGTGGGTTTCAGTGTGTGTGTGTGGGTTTCAGTGTGTGTGTGGGTTTCAGTGTGTGTGTGGGTTTCAGTGTGTGTGTGTGGGTTTCAGTGTGTGTGTGTGGGTTTCAGTGTGTGTGTGGGTTTCAGTGTGTGTGGGTTTCAGTGTGTGTGTGGGTTTCAGTGTGTGTGTGTGGGTTCAGTGTGTAGTGTGGGTTTCAGTGTGTGTGGGTTTCAGTGTGTGTGGGTTTCAGTGTGTGTGTGTGGGTTTCAGTGTGTGTGTGTGTGGGTTTCAGTGTGTGGTGGGTTTCAGTGTGTGTGGGTTTCAGTGTGTGTGTGTGGGTTTCAGTGTGTGTGTGGGTTTCAGTGTGTGTGTGGGTTTCAGTGTGTGTGTGGGTTTCAGTGTGTGTGGGTTTCAGTGTGTGTGTGTTTCAGTGTGTGTGTGGGTTTCAGTGTGTGTGGGTTTCAGTGTGTGTGTGTGGGTTTCAGTGTGTGTGTGGGTTTCAGTGTGTGTGTGGGTTTCAGTGTGTGTGGGTTTCAGTGTGTGTGTGGGTTTCAGTGTGTGTGTGTGGGTTTCAGTGTGTGTGTGGGTTTCAGTGTGAGTGGTGGGTTTCAGTGTGAGTGTGGGTTTCAGTGTGAGTGGGTTTCAGTGTGTGTGTGTGGGTTTCAGTGTGTGTGTGTGGGTTTCAGTGTGTGTGTGTGGGTTTCAGTGTGTGTGTGTGGGTTTCAGTGTGTGTGTGGGTTTTCAGTGTGTGTGTGGGTTTCAGTGTGTGTGTGGGTTTCAGTGTGTGTGTGGGTTTCTGTGTGTGTGTGTGTTTCAGTGTGTGTGTGGGTTTCAGTGTGTGTGTGTGGGTTTCAGTGTGTGTGTGGGTTTCAGTGTGTGTGTGGGTTTCAGTGTGTGTGTGGGTTTCAGTGTGTGTGTGGGGTTTCAGTGTGTGTGTGTTTCAGTGTGTGTGTGTGGGTTTCAGTGTGTGTGTGTGGGTTTCAGTGTGTGTGTGGGTTTCAGTGTGTGTGGGTTTCAGTGTGTGTGTGTGGGTTTCAGTGTGTGTGTGTGGGTTTCAGTGTGTGTGTGTGGGTTTCAGTGTGTGTGTGTGGGTTCAGTGTGGTGTGTGGGTTTCAGTGTGTGTGTGTGGGTTTCAGTGTGTGTGTGTGGGTTTCAGTGTGTGTGTGGTTTCAGTGTGTGTGTGGGTTTCAGTGTGTGTGTGGTTTCAGTGTGTGTGTGGGTTTCAGTGTGTGTGTGGGTTTCAGTGTGTGTGTGTGGTTTCAGTGTGTGTGTGGTTTCAGTGTGTGTGTGGGTTCAGTGTGTGTGTGGGTTTCAGTGTGTGTGTGGTTTCAGTGTGTGTGTGTGGTTTTCAGTGTGTGTGTGGGTTTCAGTGTGTGTGTGTGGGTTTCAGTGTGTGTGTGTGGGTTTCAGTGTGTGTGGGTTTCAGTGTGTGTGTGGGTTTCAGTGTGTGTGTGGGTTTCAGTGTGTGTGTGTGGGTTTCAGTGTGTGTGTGTGGGTTTCAGTGTGTGTGTGTGGGTTTCAGTGTGTGTGTGTGTTTCAGTGTGTGTGTGGGTTTCAGTGTGTGTGTGGGTTTCAGTGTGTGTGTGTGGGTTTCAGTGTGTGTGTGGGTTTCAGTGTGTGTGTGTGGGTTCAGTGTGTGTGTGGGTTTCAGTGTGTGTGGGTTTCAGTGTGTGTGTGTGTTTCAGTGTGTGTGTGGGTTTCAGTGTGTGTGTGGGTTTCAGTGTGTGTGTGGGTTTCAGTGTGTGTGTGGGTTTCAGTGTGTGTGTGTGGGTTTCAGTGTGTGTGTGGGTTTCAGTGTGTGTGTTGGTTTCAGTGTGTGTGTGGGTTTCAGTGTGTGTGGGTTTCAGTGTGTGTGTGGGTTTCAGTGTGTGTGTGGGTTTCAGTGTGTGTGTGTGGGTTTCAGTGTGTGTGTGGGTTTCAGTGAGTGTGTGGTTTCAGTGTGTGTGTGGGTTTCAGTGTGTGTGTGGGTTTCAGTGTGTGTGTGTGGTTTCAGTGTGTGTGGTGGGTTTCAGTGTGTGTGTGGGTTTCAGTGTGTGTGTGGGTTTCAGTGTGTGTGTGGGGTTTCAGTGTGTGTGTGGGTTTCAGTGTGTGTGTGGGTTTCAGTGTGTGTGTGGGTTTCAGTGTGTGTGTGGGTTTCAGTGTGTGTGTGGGTTTCAGTGTGTGTGGGTTTCAGTGTGTGTGTGTGGTTTCAGTGTGTGTGTGTGGGTTTCAGTGTGTGTGTGTGGGTTTCAGTGTGTGTGTGTGGGTTTCAGTGTGTGTGTGTGGGTTTCAGTGTGTGTGTGGGTTTCAGTGTGTGTGTGGGTTTCAGTGTGTGTGTGGGTTTCAGTGTGTGTGGGTTTCAGTGTGTGTGTGTGGGTTTCAGTGTGTGTGTGTGGGTTTCAGTGTGTGTGTGTGGTTTCAGTGTGTGTGTGGGTTTCAGTGTGTGTGTGGGTTTCAGTGTGTGTGTGTGGGTTTCAGTGTGTGTGTGTGGGTTTCAGTGTGTGTGTGGGTTCAGTGTGTGTGTGGGTTTCAGTGTGTGTGTGTGGGTTTCAGTGTGTGTGTGGGTTTCAGTGTGTGTGTGTGGGTTTCAGTGTGTGTGTGTGGGTTTCAGTGTGTGTGTGTGGGTTTCAGTGTGTGTGTGTGGGTTTCAGTGTGTGTGTGTGTGTTTCAGTGTGTGTGTGGGTTTCAGTGTGTGTGTGGGTTTCAGTGTGTGTGTGTGGGTTTCAGTGTGTGTGTGTGGGTTCCAGTGTGTGTGGGTTTCAGTGTGTGTGTGGGTTTCAGTGTGTGTGTGTGGGTTTCAGTGTGTGTGTGTGGGTTTCAGTGTGTGTGGTGGGTTTCAGTGTGTGTGTGGGGTTCAGTGTGTGTGTGGGTTTCAGTGTGTGTGTGGGTTTCAGTGTGTGTGTGGGTTTCAGTGTGTGTGTGTGGGTTTTCAGTGTGTGTGTGTGGGTTTCAGTGTGTGTGTGGGTTTCAGTGTGTGTGGGTTCAGTGTGTGTGTGTGGGTTTCAGTGTGTGTGGTTTCAGTGTGTGTGTGGGTTTCAGTGTGTGTGTGGTTTCAGTGTGTGTGTGTGGGTTTCAGTGTGTGTGGGTTTCAGTGTGTGTGTGGGTTTCAGTGTGTGTGTGTGGGTTACAGTGTGTGTGTGGGTTTCAGTGTGTGTGTGGGTTTCAGTGTGTGTGTGTGGGTTTCAGTGTGTGTGTGGGTTTCAGTGTGTGTGTGGGTTCAGTGTGTGTGTGGGTTTCAGTGTGTGTGTGTGGGTTCAGTGTGTGTGTGGTTATAGTTTGTGGGTTTCAGTGTGTGTGGTTTCAGTGTGTGTGTGGGTTTCAGTGTGTGTGTGTGAGTTCAGTGTGTGTCTGTGTGTTTCAGTGTGGTGGGTTCAGTGTGTGTGGGTTCAGTGTGTGTGTGGGTTTCAGTGTGAGTGTGGGTTTCAGTGTGAGTGGGTTTCAGTGTGTGTGTGTGGGTTTCAGTGTGTGTGGGTTTCAGTGTGTGTGTGTGGGTTTCAGTGTGTGTGTGTGAGTTTCAGTGTGTGGTGTGGGTTTCAGTGTGAGTGTGGGTTCAGTGTGTGTGTGGGTTTCAGTGTGTGTGTGTGGGTTTCAGTGTGTGTGGGTTTCAGTGTGTGTGTGGGTTTCAGTGTGTGTGTGGGTTTCAGTGTGAGTGTGGGTTTCAGTGTGTGAGTGGGTTTCAGTGTGTGTGTGGGTTTCTGTGTGTGTGGGTTTCAGTGTGTGTGTGGGTTTCAGTGTGTGTGTGTGGGTTTCAGTGTGTGTGGGTTTCAGTGTGTGTGGTTTCAGTGTGTGTGGGTTTCAGTGTGTGTGTGGGTTTCAGTGTGTGTGTGTGGGTTTCAGTGTGTGTGGGTTTCAGTGTGTGTGTGGGTTTCAGTGTGTGTGGGTTTCAGTGTGTGTGTGTGGGTTTCAGTGTGTGTGTGTGGGTTTCAGTGTGTGTGTGTGGTTTCAGTGTGTGTGTGTGGGTTTCAGTGTGTGTGGGTTTCAGTGTGTGTGTGTGTTTCAGTGTGTGTGTGGGTTTTCAGTGTGTGTGTGTGGGTTTCAGTGTGGTGTGGGTTTCAGTGTGTGTGTGGGTTTCAGTGTGTGTGTGGGTTTCAGTGTGTGTGTGGGTTTCAGTGTGTGTGGGTTTCAGTGTGTGTGTGTGGGTTTCAGTGTGTGTGTGTGGGTTTCAGTGTGTGTGTGTGGGTTTCAGTGTGTGTGGGTTTCAGTGTGTGTGTGTGGGTTTCAGTGTGTGTGTGTGGGTTTCAGTGTGTGTGTGTGGGTTTCAGTGTGTGTGTGGGTTTCAGTGTGTGTGGGGTTTCAGTGTGTGTGTGTGGGTTTCAGTGTGTGTGTGTGGGTTTCAGTGTGTGTGTGGGTTTCAGTGTGTGTGTGTGGGTTTCAGTGTGTGTGTGGGTTTCAGTGTGTGTGTGGGTTTCAGTGTGTGTGTGGGGTTTCAGTGTGTGTGTGGGTTTCAGTGTGTGTGAGTGGGTTTCAGTGTGTGTGTGTGGGTTTCAGTGTGTGTGTGTGGGTTTCAGTGTGTGTGTGTGGGTTTCAGTGTGTGTGTGTGGGTTTCAGTGTGAGTGGGTTTCAGTGTGTGTGTGGGTTTCCAGTGTGTGTGTGTGGGTTTCAGTGTGTGTGTGTGGGTTTCAGTGTGTGTGTGTGGGTTTCAGTGTGTGTGTGTGTGTTTCAGTGTGTGTGTGGGTTTCAGTGTGTGTGGGTTTCAGTGTGTGTGTGTGGGTTTCAGTGTGTGTGTGTGGGTTTCAGTGTGTGTGTGTGGGTTTCAGTGTGTGTGTGGGTTTCAGTGTGTGTGTGTGGGTTTCAGTGTGTGTGTGTGGGTTTCAGTGTGTGTGTGGGTTTCAGTGTGTGTGTGGTTTCAGTGTGTGTGTGGGTTTCAGTGTGTGTGGGTTTCAGTGTGTGTGTGTGGGTTTCAGTGTGTGTGTGGGTTTCTGTGTGTGTGTGGGTTTCAGTGTGTGTGGGTTTCAGTGTGTGTGTGTGGGTTTCAGTGTGTGTGGGTTTCAGTGTGTGTGTGGGGTTTCAGTGTGTGTGGGTTTCAGTGTGTGTGTGTGGGTTTCAGTGTGTGTGTGTGGGTTTCAGTGTGTGTGTGTGGGTTTCAGTGTGTGTGTGTGGGTTTCAGTGTGTGTGTGGTTTCAGTGTGTGTGGGTTTCAGTGTGTGTGTGTGGGTTTCAGTGTGTGTGTGGGTTTCAGTGTGTGTGTGTTTCAGTGTGTGTGTGTTTCAGTGTGTGTGGGTTTCAGTGTGTGTGTGGGTTTCAGTGTGTGTGTGGGTTTCAGTGTGTGTGTGGGTTTCAGTGTGTGTGGTGGGTTTCAGTGTGTGTGTGTGGGTTTCAGTGTGTGTGTGGGTTTCAGTGTGTGTGTGGGTTTCAGTGTGTGTGTGTGGGTTTCAGTGTGTGTGGGTTTCAGTGTGTGTGGGTTTCAGTGTGTGTGTGTGGGTTTCAGTGTGTGTGTGTGGGTTTCAGTGTGTGTGGGTTTCAGTGTGTGTGTGTGGGTTTCAGTGTGTGTGTGGGGTTTCAGTGTGTGTGTGTTTCAGTGTGTGTGTGTTTCAGTGTGTGTGGGTTTCAGTGTGTGTGTGGGGTTTCAGTGTGTGTGTGGGTTTCAGTGTGTGTGTGTGGGTTTCAGTGTGTGTGTGGGTTTCAGTGTGTGTGTGGGTTTCAGTGTGTGTGTGTGGGTTTCAGTGTGTGTGTGGGTTTCAGTGTGTGTGTGTGGGTTTCAGTGTGTGTGTTCTGTGTGTGTGTGGTTTCAGTGTGTGTGTGGGTTTCAGTGTGTGTGTGGGTTTCAGTGTGTGTGTGTGGGTTTCAGTGTGTGTGTGTGGGTTTCAGTGTGTGTGTGTGGGTTTCAGTGTGTGTGTGTGGGTTTCAGTGTGTGTGTGTGGGTTTCAGTGTGTGTGTGGGTTTCAGTGTGTGTGGGTTTCAGTGTGTGTGTGTGGGTTTCAGTGTGTGTGTGTGGGTTTCAGTGTGTGTGTGGGTTTCAGTGTGTGTGTGGGTTTCAGTGTGTGTGTGGGTTTCAGTGTGTGTGTGGGTTTCAGTGTGTGTGTGGGTTTCAGTGTTGTGTGGGTTTCAGTGTGTGTGTGGGTTTCAGTGTGTGTGTGGGTTTCAGTGTGTGTGTGGGTTTCAGTGTGTGTGTGTGGGTTTCAGTGTGTGTGGGTTTCAGTGTGTGTGTTGGGTTTCAGTGTGTGTGTGGGTTTCAGTGTGTGTGTGTGGGTTTCAGTGTGTGTGGTGGGTTTCAGTGTGTGTGTGTGGGTTTCAGTGTGTGTGTGTGGGTTTCAGTGTGTGTGTGTGGGTTTCAGTGTGTGTGTGGGGTTTCAGTGTGTGTGTGGGTTTCAGTGTGTGTGTGGGTTTCAGTGTGTGTGTGGGTTTCAGTGTGTGTGTGGGTTTCAGTGTGTGTGTGTGGGTTTCAGTGTGTGTGTGTGGGTTTCAGTGTGTGTGTGTGGGTTTCAGTGTGTGTGTGGGTTTCAGTGTGTGTGTGTGGGTTTCAGTGTGTGTGTGTGGGTTTCAGTGTGTGTGTGTGGGTTTCAGTGTGTGTGTGGGTTTCAGTGTGTGGTGTGGGTTTCAGTGTGTGTGTGGGTTTCAGTGTGTGTGTGTGGGTTTCAGTGTGTGTGTGTGGGTTTCAGTGTGTGTGTGGGTTTCAGTGTGTGTGTGTGGGTTTCAGTGTGTGGGTTTCAGTGTGTGTGTGTCAGTGTGTGTGGGTTTCAGTGTGTGTGTGTGGGTTTCAGTGTGTGTGGGTTTCAGTGTGTGTGTGTGGGTTTCAGTGTGTGTGTGTGGGTTTCAGTGTGTGTGGGTTTCAGTGTGTGTGTGGGTTTCAGTGTGTGTGTGTGGGTTTCAGTGTGTGTGTGGGTTTCAGTGTGTGTGGGTTTCAGTGTGTGTGTGTGGGTTTCAGTGTGTGTGTGTGGGTTTCAGTGTGTGTGTGGGTTTCAGTGTGTGTGTGTTTCAGTGTGTGTGTGGGTTTCAGTGTGTGTGTGGGTTTCAGTGTGTGTGTGTGGGTTTCAGTGTGTGTGTGGGTTTCAGTGTGTGTGTGTGGGTTTCAGTGTGTGTGTGTGGGTTTCAGTGTGTGTGTGGGTTTCAGTGTGTGTGGGTTTCAGTGTGTGTGTGGGTTTCAGTGTGTGTGTGTGGGTTTCAGTGTGTGTGTGGGTTTCAGTGTGTGTGGGTTTCAGTGTGTGTGTGGGTTTCAGTGTGTGTGTGTGGGTTTCAGTGTGTGTGTGTGGGTTTCAGTGTGTGTGTGGGTTTCAGTGTGTGTGGGTTTCAGTGTGTGTGTGGGTTTCAGTGTGTGTGTGTGGGTTTCAGTGTGTGTGTGTGGGTTTCAGTGTGTGTGTGTGGGTTTCAGTGTGTGTGTGGGTTTCAGTGTGTGTGTGTGGGTTTCAGTGTGTGTGTGTGGGTTTCAGTGTGTGTGGGTTTCAGTGTGTGTGGGTTTCAGTGTGTGTGTGTTTCAGTGTGTGTGTGTGGGTTTCAGTGTGTGTGGGTTTCAGTGTGTGTGTGGGTTTCAGTGTGTGTGTGGGTTTCAGTGTGTGTGTGGGTTTCAGTGTGTGTGTGGGTTTCAGTGTGTGTGTGGGTTTCAGTGTGTGTGTGTGGGTTTCAGTGTGTGTGTGTGGGTTTCAGTGTGTGTGTGGGGTTTCAGTGTGTGTGTGTGGGTTTCAGTGTGTGTGTGGGTTTCAGTGTGTGTGTGTGGGTTTCAGTGTGTGTGTGGGTTTCAGGTGTGTGTGTGGGTTTCAGTGTGTGTGTGTGGGTTTCAGTGTGTGTGTGGGTTTCTGTGTGTGTGGGTTTCAGTGTGTGTGTGGGTTTCAGTGTGTGTGTGTGGGTTTCAGTGTGTGTGTGTGTTTCAGTGTGTGTGGGTTTCAGTGTGTGTGTGTGGGTTTCAGTGTGTGTGTGTGGGTTTCAGTGTGTGTGTGTGGGTTTCAGTGTGTGCGGGTTTCAGTGTGTGTGTGTGGGTTTCAGTGTGTGTGTGGGTTTCAGAGTGTGTGTGTGGGTTTCAGTGTGTGTGTGGGTTTCAGTGTGTGTGGGTTTCAGTGTGTGTGGGTTTCAGTGTGTGTGTGGGTTTCAGTGTGTGTGGGTTTCAGTGTGTGTGTGTGGGTTTCAGTGTGTGTGTGGGTTTCAGTGTGTGCGGGTTTCAGTGTGTGTGTGTGGGTTTCAGTGTGTGTGTGGGTTTCAGTGTGTGTGTGTGGGTTTCAGTGTGTGTGGGTTTCAGTGTGTGTGTGTGGGTTTCAGTGTGTGTGTGTGGGTTTCAGTGTGTGTGTGGGTTTCTGTGTGTGTGTGTGGGTTTCAGTGTGTGTGGGTTTCTGTGTGTGTGGGTTTCAGTGTGTGTGGGTTTCAGTGTGTGTGTGTGGGTTTCAGTGTGTGTGTGGGTTTCTGTGTGTGTGTGTGGGTTTCAGTGTGAGTGTGGGTTTCAGTGTGTGTGTGGGTTTCAGTGTGTGTGTGTGGGTTTCAGTGTGTGTGGGTTTCTGTGTGTGTGGGTTTCAGTGTGTGTGGGTTTCAGTGTGTGTGTGTGTTTCAGTGTGTGTGGGTTTCTGTGTGTGTGTGGGTTCAGTGTGTGTGTGTGGGTTTCAGTGTGTGTGTGTGGGTTTCAGTGTGTGTGTGGGTTTCAGTGTGTGTGTGGGTTTCAGTGTGTGTGGGTTTCAGTGTGTGTGTGGGTTTCAGTGTGTGTGTGGGTTTCAGTGTGTGTGTGGGTTTCAGTGTGTGTGAGTGTGTTTCAGTGTGTGTGTGGGTTTCAGTGTGTGCGGGTTTCAGTGTGTGTGTGTGGGTTTCAGTGTGTGTGTGTGTGGGTTTCAGTGTGTGTGTGTGGGTTTCAGTGTGTGTGTGTGGGTTTCAGTGTGTGTGTGTGGGTTTCAGTGTGTGTGTGTGTTTCAGTGTGTGTGTGGGTTTCAGTGTGTGTGTGTGGGTTTCAGTGTGTGTGGGTTTCAGTGTGTGTGTGTGGGTTTCAGTGTGTGTGGGTTTCAGTGTGTGTGTGTGTTTCAGTGTGTGTGTGGGTTTCAGTGTGTGTGTGTGGGTTTCAGTGTGTGTGGGTTTCAGTGTGTGTGTGTGGGTTTCAGTGTGTGTGGGTTTCAGTGTGTGTGGGTTTCAGTGTGTGTGTGTGTTTCAGTGTGTGTGTGGGTTTCAGTGTGTGTGTGTGGGTTTCAGTGTGTGTGGGTTTCAGTGTGTGTGTGTGGGTTTCAGTGTGTGTGGGTTTCAGTGTGTGTGTGGGTTTCAGTGTGTGTGTGTTTCAGTGTGTGTGGGTTTCAGTGTGTGTGTGGGTTTCAGTGTGTGTGGGTTTCAGTGTGTGTGGGTTTCAGTGTGTGTGTGTGGGTTTCAGTGTGTGTGGGTTTCAGTGTGTGTGTGTGGGTTTCAGTGTGTGTGGGTTTCAGTGTGTGTGGGTTTCAGTGTGTGTGTGTGGGTTTCAGTGTGTGTGTGGGTTTCAGTGTGTGTGTGTGGGTTTCAGTGTGTGTGGGTTTCAGTGTGTGTGTGTGTGGGTTTCAGTGTGTGTGTGTGGGTTTCAGTGTGTGTGGGTTTCAGTGTATGTGTGTGGGTTTCAGTGTGTGTGGGTTTCAGTGTGTGTGTGTGGGTTTCAGTGTGTGTGTGGGTTTCAGTGTGTGTGTGTGGGTTTCAGTGTGTGTGTGGGTTTCAGTGTGTGTGTGTGGGTTTCAGAGTGTGTGGGTTTCAGTGTGTGTGTGTGGGTTTCAGAGTGTGTGGGTTTCAGTGTGTGTGTGGGTTTCAGTGTGTGTGTGGGTTTCAGTGTGTGTGTGTGGGTTTCAGAGTGTGTGGGTTTCAGTGTGTGTGTGGGTTTCAGTGTGTGTGTGGGTTTCAGTGTGTGTGTGGGTTTCAGTGTGTGTGTGGGTTTCAGTGTGTGTGTGGGTTTCAGTGTGTGTGTGGGTTTCAGTGTGTGTGTGGGTTTCAGTGTGTGTGTGTGGGTTTCAGAGTGTGTGGGTTTCAGTGTGTGTGTGGGTTTCAGTGTGTGTGTGGGTTTCAGTGTGTGTGTGGGTTTCAGTGTGTGTGTGGGTTTCAGTGTGTGTGTGGGTTTCAGTGTGTGTGTGGGTTTCAGTGTGTGTGTGGGTTTCAGTGTGTGTGTGGGTTTCAGTGTGTGTGGGTTTCAGTGTGTGTGTGGGTTTCAGTGTGTGTGTGTGGGTTTCAGTGTGTGTGTGGGTTTCAGTGTGTGTGTGTGGGTTTCAGTGTGTGTGTGGGTTTCAGTGTGTGTGTGGGTTTCAGTGTGTGTGGGTTTCAGTGTGTGTGTGGGTTTCAGTGTGTGTGGGTTTCAGTGTGTGTGTGTGGGTTTCAGTGTGTGTGTGGGTTTCAGTGTGTGTGTGTGGGTTTCAGTGTGTGTGTGGGTTTCAGTGTGTGTGTGGGTTTCAGTGTGTGTGTGGGTTTCAGTGTGTGTGTGGGTTTCAGTGTGTGTGTGGGTTTCAGTGTGTGTGTGGGTTTCAGTGTGTGTGTGGGTTTCAGTGTGTGTGTGGGTTTCAGTGTGTGTGTGGGTTTCAGTGTGTGTGGGTTTCAGTGTGTGTGTGTGGGTTTCAGTGTGTGTGTGGGTTTCAGTGTGTGTGTGTGGGTTTCAGTGTGTGTGTGGGTTTCAGTGTGTGTGTGGGTTTCAGTGTGTGTGTGGGTTTCAGTGTGTGTGGGTTTCAGTGTGTGTGTGGGTTTCAGTGTGTGTGTGGGTTTCAGTGTGTGTGTGTGGGTTTCAGTGTGTGTGTGGGTTTCAGTGTGTGTGTGGGTTTCAGTGTGTGTGGGTTTCAGTGTGTGTGTGTGGGTTTCAGTGTGTGTGTGGGTTTCAGTGTGTGTGTGGGTTTCAGTGTGTGTGTGTGGGTTTCAGTGTGTGTGTGGGTTTCAGTGTGTGTGTGTGGGTTTCAGTGTGTGTGTGTGGGTTTCAGTGTGTGTGTGTGGGTTTCAGTGTGTGTGTGGGTTTCAGTGTGTGTGTGGGTTTCAGTGTGTGTGTGTGGGTTTCAGTGTGTGTGTGTGGGTTTCAGTGTGTGTGTGGGTTTCAGTGTGTGTGTGGGTTTCAGTGTGTGTGTGTGGGTTTCTGTGTGTGTGGGTTTCAGTGTGTGTGTGGGTTTCAGTGTGTGTGTGGGTTTCTGTGTGTGTGGGTTTCTGTGTGTGTGGGTTTCTGTGTGTGTGGGTTTCAGTGTGTGTGTGGGTTTCAGTGTGTGTGTGTGTGTTTCAGTGTGTGTGTGTGTTTCAGTGTGTGTGTGGGTTTCAGTGTGTGTGTGGGTTTCAGTGTGTGTGGGTTTCAGTGTGTGTGTGTGGGTTTCAGTGTGTGTGTGGGTTTCAGTGTGTGTGTGGGTTTCAGTGTGTGTGGGTTTCAGTGTGTGTGTGTGGGTTTCAGTGTGTGTGTGGGTTTCAGTGTGTGTGTGTGGGTTTCAGTGTGTGTGTGGGTTTCAGTGTGTGTGTGGGTTTCAGTGTGTGCGGGTTTCAGTGTGTGTGTGTGGGTTTCAGTGTGTGTGTGTGTGGGTTTCAGTGTGTGTGTGTGGGTTTCAGTGTGTGTGTGTGGGTTTCAGTGTGTGTGTGGGTTTCAGTGTGTGTGTGTGTTTCAGTGTGTGTGTGTGGGTTTCAGTGTGTGTGTGTGGGTTTCAGTGTGTGTGTGTGTGGGTTTCAGTGTGTGTGTGGGTTTCAGTGTGTGTGTGGGTTTCAGTGTGTGTGTGTGGGTTTCAGTGTGTGTGTGTGTTTCAGTGTGTGTGTGTGGGTTTCAGTGTGTGTGTGGGTTTCAGTGTGTGTGTGTGGGTTTCAGTGTGTGTGTGGGTTTCAGTGTGTGTGTGTGGGTTTCAGTGTGTGTGTGTGGGTTTCAGTGTGTGTGTGGGTTTCAGTGTGTGTGTGTGGGTTTCAGTGTGTGTGTGGGTTTCAGTGTGTGTGTGTGGGTTTCAGTGTGTGTGTGTGGGTTTCAGTGTGTGTGTGTGTTTCAGTGTGTGTGTGTGGGTTTCAGTGTGTGTGTGTGGGTTTCAGTGTGTGTGTGTGGGTTTCAGTGTGTGTGTGGGTTTCAGTGTGTGTGTGTGTGGGTTTCTGTGTGTGTGTGTGTGTGGATTAAGAAGGGGGCAGGGGAGTGGGGGGCAGGTCTGGGTGGTCTGTGCACAGGGGAGGGTGCAGTCTGATGCCCAGTCTAACCCTCCGCCCCTTCCTCTCCCCACCTCCCCTCCCCCAGCCGAGGCAGGGGCGTTTGATGATGAGTGGAGACGAGAGACGTCGCGGTTCAGCGCGGGGCGGAGCATCAACTACCGGCGGGAGAGGGGCGGTCCGCCCGAGCCCACGAGAGTCGCCATCGCGTACCCGGACGCCAGCGCTCCCGTCCCACGCCAATCCCGTCGCTACGACTGGTAACTGGGGCCCGCTGGGAATGTGCCCCTGATCGGGTAAGGCCACCTGTCGCTCGATCACACTCTGTCCTGCACCGCGCTCCCTCTCTCTCTCTCTCTCTCGCTCCCTCTCTCTCTCGCTCCCTCTCTCTCTCTCGCGCTCCCTCTCTCTCTCTCTCGCGCTCCCTCTCTCTCTCTCGCGCTCCCTCTCTCTCTCTCGCGCTCCCTCTCTCTCTCTCGCGCTCCCTCTCTCTCTCTCGCGCTCCCTCTCTCTCTCTCGCGCTCCCTCTCTCTCTCTCGCGCTCCCTCTCTCTCTCTCGCGCTCCCTCTCTCTCTCTCGCGCTCCCTCTCTCTCTCTCGCGCTCCCTCTCTCTCTCTCGCGCTCCCTCTCTCTCTCTCGCGCTCCCTCTCTCTCTCTCGCGCTCCCTCTCTCTCTCTCGCGCTCCCTCTCTCTCTCTCTCGCGCTCCCTCTCTCTCTCTCGCGCTCCCTCTCTCTCTCTCGCGCTCCCCCTCTCTCTCGCGCTCCCTCTCTCTCGCGCTCCCTCTCTCTCGCGCTCCCTCTCTCTCTCGCGCTCCCTCTCTCTCTCTCGCGCTCCCTCTCTCTCTCGCGCTCCCTCTCTCTCTCTCTCGCGCTCCCTCTCTCTCTCTCTCGCGCTCCCTCTCTCTCTCGCGCTCCCTCTCTCTCTCTCGCGCTCCCTCTCTCTCTCTCGCGCTCCCTCCCTCTCTCTCGCGCTCCCTCCCTCTCTCTCGCGCTCCCTCTCTCGCGCTCCCTCTCTCGCGCTCCCTCTCTCGCGCTCCCTCTCTCGCGCTCCCTCTCTCGCGCTCCCTCTCTCGCGCTCCCTCTCGCGCTCCCTCTCTCTCTCTCGCGCTCCCTCTCTCTCTCTCGCGCTCCCCCTCTCTCTCTCGCGCTCCCTCTCTCTCTCTCTCGCGCTCCCTCTCTCTCTCTCTCGCGCTCCCTCTCTCTCTCTCTCACGCTCCCTCTCTCTCTCTCTCGCGCTCCCTCTCTCTCTCTCTCGCGCTCCCTCTCTCTCTCTCTCGCGCTCCCTCTCTCTCTCTCGCGCTCCCTCTCTCTCTCTCTCGCGCTCCCTCTCTCTCTCTCTCGCGCTCCCTCTCTCTCTCTCTCGCGCTCCCTCTCTCTCTCTCGCGCTCCCTCTCTCTCTCTCGCGCTCCCTCTCTCTCTCTCTCTCTCGCTCCCTCTCTCTCGCGCTCCCTCTCTCTCGCGCTCCCTCTCTCTCGCGCTCCCTCTCTCTCTCTCGCGCTCCCTCTCTCTCTCTCGCGCTCCCTCTCTCTCTCTCGCGCTCCCTCTCTCTCTCTCTCTCGCGCTCCCTCTCTCTCTCTCTCTCGCGCTCCCTCTCTCTCTCTCTCTCGCGCTCCCTCTCTCTCTCTCTCGCGCTCCCTCTCTCTCTCTCTCCCTCTCTAACCTCTCTCTCTCTCTCCCTCTCTAACCTCTCTCTCTCTCTGCCTCTCTAACCTCTCTCTCTCTCTGCCTCTCCATTCAGGTACGACGATTACGAAGGATTCGGACCTACAATGGACTGTCCGTGAAGCAGGATTCTGATTCACGATGGGCTTTGTTGTACGATTAAACTCGACCTGTTCGCTTAGACACCACCCCTGGAGTTAGTTACACTGCTGTTGGCAGACATCGGGAGGCACTCGCCACTCCAGAACCCCCCCTCCATCTCCCTCCCTACCCTTCCCTCTCGCTGTGTGTCTGCATCCGCTCGGAGACCTTCGATGGCGGCATCGAGAGAGAGAGAGAGAGAGAGAGAGAGAGAGGCCTCAGCCAGGGTCTGTAACACGCAGCGTCATGGGGGGGGGTCTACTGTCTGTTCACCCAGCTCCTCTCCCCCTCTCCCTCTCTCTCTGTCCCTCTCTCCCTCTCTCTCTGTCCCCCTCCCCCTCTCCCTCTCTCTCTGTCCCTCTCTCTCTGTCCCTCTCTCTCTGTCCCTCTCTCTCTGTCCCTCTCTCTCTGTCCCTCTCTCTCTGTCCCTCTCTCTCTGTCCCTCTCTCTCTGTCCCTCTCTCTCTGTCCCTCTCTCTCTGTCCCTCTCTCTCTGTCCCTCTCTCTCTGTCCCTCTCTCTCTGTCCCTCTCTCTCTGTCCCTCTCTCTCTGTCCCTCTCTCTCTGTACCTCTCTCTCTGTCCCTCTCTCTCTCTGTACCTCTCTCTCTGTCCCTCTCTCTCTCTGTCCCTCTCTCTCTGTCCCTCTCTCTCTGTCCCTCTCTCTCTGTCCCTCTCTCTCTGTCCCTCTCTCTCTGTCCCTCTCTCTCCCTGTCCCCCTCTCCCTCTCTCTCTGTCCCTCTCTGTCTGTCCCTCTCTGTCTGTCCCTCTCTGTCTGTCCCTCTCTGTCTGTCCCTCTCTCTCTGTCCCTCTCTCTCTGTCCCTCTCTCTCTGTCCCTCTCTCTCTGTCCCTCTCTCTCTGTCCCTCTCTCTCTGTCCCTCTCTCTCTGTCCCTCTCTCTCTGTCCCTCCCTCTCTGTCCCTCCCTCTCTGTCCCTCCCTCTCTGTCCCTCCCTCTCTGTCCCTCCCTCTCTGTCCCTCCCTCTCTGTCCCTCCCTCTCTGTCCCTCCCTCTCTGTCCCTCCCTCTCTGTCCCTCCCTCTCTGTCCCTCCCTCTCTGTCCCTCCCTCTCTGTCCCTCCCTCTCTGTCCCTCTCTCTCTGTCCCTCTCTCTCTCTGTCCCTCTCTCTCTCTGTCCCTCTCTCTCTCTGTCCCTCTCTCTCTCTGTCCCTCTCTCTCTCTGTCCCTCTCTCTCTCTGTCCCTCTCTCTCTCTGTCCCTCTCTCTCTCTGTCCCTCTCTCTCTCTGTCCCTCTCTCTCTCTGTCCCTCTCTCTCTCTGTCCCTCTCTCTCTCTGTCCCTCTCTCTCTCTGTCCCTCTCTCTCTCTGTCCCTCTCTCTCTCTGTCCCTCTCTCTCTCTGTCCCTCTCTCTCTCTGTCCCTCTCTCTCTCTGTCCCTCTCTCTCTCTGTCCCTCTCTCTCTCTGTCCCTCTCTCTCTCTGTCCCTCTCTCTCTCTCTGTCCCTCTCTCTCTCTGTCCCTCTCTCTCTCTGTCCCTCTCTCTCTCTGTCCCTCTCTCTCTCTGTCCCTCTCTCTCTCTGTCCCTCTCTCTCTCTGTCCCTCTCTCTCTCTGTCCCTCTCTCTCTCTGTCCCTCTCTCTCTCTGTCCCTCTCTCTCTCTGCCCCTCTCTCTCTCTGCCCCTCTCTCTCTCTGCCCCTCTCTCTCTCTGCCCCTCTCTCTCTCTCTCTCTCTCTCTCTCTCTCTCTCTCTCTCTCCCCCTCTCCCTCTCTCTCTGTCTCCTGGTGTCTGCAGGGACGATTGGTTGATAGTTCATTGTGTTTTTTTTTTCCAAAAAGAAAATTTTTTTTGAAGCGGTGTCCCGATCACTGGCCGAGAGATCTGATGGCGTGCCCGGTATCACTCCTAACATTCGAATTGCCCCCCCCTCCCACCCCCCGAGCTCTGTGTGTGTGTGCGCTCCCTTGTTGCAGTTGTCTGGTCAACATCCGTCGCTGTACAGTTCGACACACACCCTCAGCAAGGATCCCCAGCATTCATTCCCGGCCTTGTGTTGACTTTGTTTGAGTTTGCCCGGTGCGGAGTGCGTGTGATGGAGGAGGGGGGGGGGGGTGGGCTTGTGGTGGGCTACCTAATGTGGAGTTGGGGGTGGGTGGGGTGTGAAGAGTATGGGAATAAATTGGACTGGATTCTCTCTTTCTCCCCCCCCCCCCCCCCCTCTCTCACGCCTCGCACTCCTGATCTGCATCCAGCGTGGGTTTTCACTGCTCCCTCCGGGTTGTGTCAGTCAAGTCGACGGGGAGGGCCAGCGGTGCCGCCTCTGTAGCCGAATAGCCCGCCTTTTCGGGGAGGGGGGATATTGTAGCCGCAGGAAACCCCTCTTTTTCTCTGTCTTTCCCCCCCCTCTCTCTCTCTCTCTCTCTCTCTCTCTCGCTCTCGCTCTCGCTCGCTCTCCTCCCCTTCCCTTCCCACCCCGCCCCTTCCCCATTAGTTTTCGAACCTCCCTGTACCCCGTCCGAGGTCACCTCCCCCCCCCCCCCTCCCCCACTTCCACGTGTGGATATTCCCAGATCGCGTGAACGTTGTCTAATTTATTTGTTGCTGTTATATTTCTTTTGCCTTAATAATAAAAAAAAAACAAAAAAATCAAATAAAATCCCGGGTAACGCACGTGCTGTTCCTGCTGTGTCGTTCTTCCGAAGGCGCACAGGAGGATCCCAGCGACACTGTGCGCGCGCGGCCACGGCTGAGGCGGACGTTTTGCGCGCAGCGGGAACCTCGGAGCGTGTCTGGGCAGGGTCCGGCGGGAAAGGCAAAGTCGCGCTCGACAAGCTTGTTGGCGTGTTTTTTTTTTTTGCTTTTGGGGACGTGCAACGAGCAGGGTCGATGAGGGGGACCCGGTAGATGGAGTATATTTAGATTTTCCGAGGGCGTTCGGTCAGGTGCCACGCAAAAGGTGATGACACGGGTTCCGGGCTCCCGGGATTGGAGGTAATGTCTCGGCGCGTGGACAGGATTGGTTCACGGGCAGAAAACAAGAGTCGGGATGAAAGGGGTCATTTTTGGCTCAGAAACATTGAAACGTACAGCGCAGAAGGAAGGCCAGTGCGGCCCATCGTGTCCACGTCGGCCGACAAAGAGCCCTCAGTCAGCAGCCCTATGAGGAGGAGGAGGATGCTAAGAGGCTGCAGGGTGACCTGGACAGGTTCGGTGAGTGGGCAAATGCATGGCAGATGCAGTATAATGTGGATAACTGTGAGGTTATCCACTTTGGGGGCAAAAACCAGGAAGGCAGAATATTATAGAAACATAGAAAATAGGAGCAGGAGTCGGCCATTCGGCCCTTCTAGCCTGCACCGCCATTCAATGAGTTCATGGCTGAACATTCAACTTCAGTACCCCATTCCTGCTTTCTCGCCATACCCCTTGATCCCCCGAGTAGTAAGGACCTCATCTAACTCCTTTTTGAATATATTTAGTGAATTGGCCTCAACAACTTTCTGTGGTAGAGAATTCCACAGGTTCACCACTCTCTGGGTGAAGAAGTTCCTCCTCATCTCGGTCCTAAATGGCTTACCCCTTATCCTTAGACTGTGACCCCTGGTTCTGGACTTCCCCAACATTGGGAACATTCTTCCTGCATCTAACCTGTCTAACCCCGTCAGAATTTTAAATGTTTCTATGAGGTCCCCTCTCATTCTTCTGAACTCCAGTGAATACAAGCCCAGTTGATCCAGTCTTTCTTGATAGGTCAGTCCCACCATCCCGGGAATCAGTCTGGTGAACCTTCGCTGCACTCCCTCAATAGCAAGAATGTCCTTCCTCAGGTTAGGAGACCAAAACTGTACACAATACTCCAGGTGTGGCCTCACCAAGGCCCTGTACAACTGTAGCAACACCTCCCTGCCCCTGTACTCAAATCCCCTCGCTCTGAAGGCCAACATGCCATTTGCTTTCTTAACCGCCTGCTGTACCTGCATGCCAACCTTCAATGACTGATGTACCATGACCCCCAGGTCTCGTTGCACCTTCCCTTTTCCTAATCTGTCACCATTCAGATAATAGTCTGTCTCTCTGTTTTTACCACCAAAGTGGATAACCTCACATTTATCCACATTATACTTCATCTGCCATGCATTTGCCCACTCACCTAACCTATCCAAGTCGCTCTGCAGCCTCACAGCATCCTCCTCGCAGCTCACACTGCCACCCAACTTAGTGTCATCCGCAAATTTGGAGATACTACATTTAATCCCCTCGTCTAAATCATTAATGTACAGTGTAAACAGCTGGGGCCCCAGCACAGAACCCTGCGGTACCCCACTAGTCACTGCCTGCCATTCTGAAAAGTCCCCATTTACTCCTACTCTTTGCTTCCTGTCTGACAACCAGTTCTCAATCCATGTCAGTACACTACCCCCAATCCCATGTGCTCTAACTTTGCACATCAATCTCTTGTGTGGGACCTTGTCGAACGCCTTCTGAAAGTCCAAATATACCACATCAACTGGTTCTCCCTTATCCACTCTACTGGAAACATCCTCAAAAAATTCCAGAAGATTTGTCAAGCATGATTTCCCTTTCACAAATCCATGCTGACTTGGACCTATCATGTCACCTCTTTAATAATTGATTCCATCATTTTACCCACTACCGATGTCAGGCTGACCGGTCTATAATTCCCTGTTTTCTCTCTCCCTCCTTTTTTAAAAAGTGGGTTTACATTGGCTACCCTCCACTCCATAGGAACTGATCCAGAGTCAATGGAATGTTGGAAAATGACTGTCAATGCATCCACTATTTCCAAGGCCACCTCCTTAAGTACTCTGGGATGCAGTCCATCAGGCCCTGGGGATTTATCGGCCTTCAATCCCATCAATTTCCCCAACACAATTTCCCGGCTAATAAGGATTTCCCTCAGTTCCTCCTCCTTACTAGACCCCCCGACCCCTTTTATAACCGGAAGGTTGTTTGTGTCCTCCTTCGTGAATACCGAACCAAAGTACTTGTTCAATTGGTCCGCCATTTCTTTGTTCCCCGTTATGACTTCCCCTGATTCTGACTGCAGGGGACCTACGTTTGTCTTTACTAACCTTTTTCTCTTTACATATCTATAGAAACTTTTGCAATCCGTCTTAATGTTCCCTGCAAGCTTCTTCTCATACTCCATTTTCCCTGCCCTAATCAAACCCTTTGTCCTCCTCTGCTGAAGGAAGGCCAATGCGGCCCATCGTGTCCACGTCGGCCGACAAAGAGCCCTCAGTCAGTAGCCCTATGAGGAGGAGGAGGATGCTAAGAGGCTGCAGGATGAGGTTAGGTGAGTGGGCAAATGCATGGCAGATGCAGTATAATGTGGATAAATGTGAGGTTCTCCACTTTGGGGGCAAAAAACCAGGAAGGCAGAATATTATCTGAATGGCGGCAGATTAGGAAAAGGGGTGGTGCAACGAGACCTGGGTGTCATGGTACATCAGTCATTGAAAGTTGGCCATGCAGGTACAGCAGGTGGTGAAGAAGGCAAATGGTATGTTGGCCTTCATAGCGAGGGGATTTGAGTATAGGAGCAGGGAGGTCTTACTGCAGTTGTACAGGGCCTTAGTGAGGCCACACCTGGAATATTGTGTTCAGTTTTGGTCTCCTAACCTGAGGAAGGACGTTCTTGCTATTGAGGGAGTGCAGCGAAGGTTCACCAGACTGATTCCCGGGATGGCGGGACTGACATATGAGGAGAGACTGGATCGATTAGGTTTATAATAACTGGAGTTTAGAAGGATGAGAGGGGACCTCATAGAAACATATAAAATTCTGACGGGACTGGACAGGTTAGATGCGGGAAGAATGTTCCCGATGTTGGGGAAGTCCAGAACCAGGGGTCACAGTCTAAGGATAAGGGGTAAGCAATTTAGGACTGAGATGAGGAGAAACTTCTTCACTCAGAGAGTTGTTAACCTGTGGAATTCCCGGCCGCAGAGAGTTGTTGAGGTCAGTTCATTGGATATATTCCAGAGGGAGTTGGATGTGGTCCTTACGGCTAAAGGGATCAAGGGGTATGGAGAGAAAGCAGGAAAGGGGTACTGAGGGAATGATCAGCCCATGATCTTATTGAATGGTGGTGCAGGCTCGAAGGGCCGAATGGCCAGCTCCTGCACCTATTTTCTATATAAACCTATGAACAATGGCGGAAAGGCAAAGAGCAACCAGTCCGCCCCACACAACTGCGACACCCCTCACACTGAAACATTCCAAACTCCACCCCAACCGGAGCCATGTGATCTCCTGGGAGAGGCAAAAACCAGAGAGAAACCCAGGCCAATTTAGGGGGGGGAAAAAAATTTGGGAAAATTCCTCTCCATCCCATCCAGGCGATCGACACTAGTCCAGGAGATCACCCTGGCCGTGTTCGATTCCCTGCTGTACTGACCGTTATATCTGCACCGGCCAACAAGAGGTCATCCAGTCTAACCCCAATTACCAGCTCCAGGTAAATGGCAGGTTACTGCACTTTAAGGGCCCGTCCAACCATCTCTTCACAGTGGTGAGGGTTTCTGCATCCACCGCTCTTCCAGGCAGCGCGTTCCCGATCCCCACAACCATCTGCGTAAAGAAGACCCCCCCCCTCAAATCCCCTCTAAACCTTCCACCTTAAAACTATACCCCTCCACCAATGGAAATAGACCCGTACTACCTACCATGTCCAGGCCCCTCGATATGTTAGAAACATAGAAAATAGGTGCAGGAGCAGGCCATTCGCCCCTTCGAGCCTGCACCGCCATTCAATGAGTTCATGGCTGAACATGAAACTTCAGTACCCCATTCCTGCTTTCTCGCCATAACCCTTGATCCCCCGAGTAGTAAGGACTTCATCTAACTCCTTTTTGAATATATTTAGTGAATTGGCCTCAACAACTTTCTGTGGTAGAGAATTCCACAGGTTCACCACTCTCTGGGTGAAGAAGTTTCTCCTCATCTCGGTCCTAAATGGCTTACCCCTTATCCTTAGACTGTGACCCCTGGTTCTGGACTTCCCCAACATCGGGAACATTCTTCCTGCATCTAACCTGTCTAAACCCGTCAGAATTTTAAATGTTTCTATGAGGTCCCCTCTCACTCTTCTGAACTCCAGTGAATACAAGCCCAGTTGATCCAGTCTTTCTTGATAGGTCAGTCCCGCCATCCCGGGAATCAGTCTGGTGAACCTTCGCTGCACTCCCTCAATAGCAAGAATGTCCTTCCTCAGGTTAGGAGACCAAAACTGTCCACAATACTCCAGGTGTGGCCTCACCAAGGCCCTGTACAACTGTAGCAACACCTCCCTGCCCCTGTACTCAAATCCCCTCGCTCTGAAGGCCAACATGCCATTTGCTTTCTTAACCGCCTGCTGTACCTGCATGCCAACCTTCAATGACTGATGTACCATGACACCCAGGTCTCTTTGCACCTCCCCTTTTCCTAATCTGTCACCATTCAGATAATAGTCTGTCTCTCTGTTTTTACCACCAAAGTGGATAACCTCACATTTATCCACATTATACTTCATCTGCCATGCATTTGCCCACTCACCTAACCTATCCAAGTCGCTCTGCAGCCTCACAGCATCCTCCTCGCAGCTCACACTGCCACCCAACTTAGTGTCATCCGCAAATTTGGAGATACTACATTTAATCCCCTCATCTAAATCATTAATGTACAGTGTAAACAGCTGGGGCCCCAGCACAGAACCTTGCGGTACCCCACTAGTCACTGCCTGCCATTCTGAAAAGTCCCCATTTACTCCTACTCTTTGCTTCCTGTATGACAACCAGTTCTCAATCCATGTCAGTACACTACCCCCAATCCCATGTGCTCTAACTTTGCACATCAATCTCTTGTGTGGGACCTTGTCGAACGCCTTCTGAAAGTCCAAATATACCACATCAACTGGTTCTCCCTTATCCACTCTACTGGAAACATCCTCAAAAAATTCCAGAAGATTTGTCAAGCATGATTTCCCTTTCACAAATCCATGCTGACTTGGACCTATCATGTCACCTCTTTCCAAATGCACTGCTATGACATCCTTAATAATTGATTCCATCATTTTACCCACTACCGATGTCAGGCTGACCGGTCTATAATTCCCTGTTTTCTCTCTCCCTCCTTTTTTAAAAAGTGGGGTTACATTGGCTACCCTCCACTCCATAGGAACTGATCCAGAGTCAATGGAATGTTGGAAAATGACTGTCAACGCATCCACTATTTCCAAGGCCACCTCCTTAAGTACTCTGGGATGCAGTCCATCAGGCCCTGGGGATTTATCGGCCTTCAATCCCATCAATTTCCCCAACACAATTTCCCGGCTAATAAGGATTTCCCTCAGTTCCTCCTCCTTACTAGACCCCCCGACCCCTTTTATAACCGGAAGGTTGTTCGTGTCCTCCTTCGTGAATACCGAACCAAAGTACTTGTTCAATTGGTCCGCCATTTCTTTGTTCCCCGTTATGACTTCCCCTGATTCTGACTGCAGGGGACCTACGTTTGTCTTTACTAACCTTTTTCTCTTTACATATCTATAGAAACTTTTGCAATCCGTCTTAATGTTCCCTGCAAGCTTCTTCTCATACTCCATTTTCCCTGCCCTAATCAAACCCTTTGTCCTCCTCTGCTGAAGGAAGGCCAATGCGGCCCATCGTGTCCACGTCGGCCGACAAAGAGCCCTCAGTCAGTAGCCCTATGAGGAGGAGGAGGATGCTAAGAGGCTGCAGGATGAGGTTAGGTGAGTGGGCAAATGCATGGCAGATGCAGTATAATGTGGATAAATGTGAGGTTCTCCACTTTGGGGGCAAAAAACCAGGAAGGCAGAATATTATCTGAATGGCGGCAGATTAGGAAAAGGGGTGGTGCAACGAGACCTGGGTGTCATGGTACATCAGTCATTGAAAGTTGGCCATGCAGGTACAGCAGGTGGTGAAGAAGGCAAATGGTATGTTGGCCTTCATAGCGAGGGGATTTGAGTATAGGAGCAGGGAGG
Source organism: Pristiophorus japonicus (assembly GCF_044704955.1). NCBI lineage: Eukaryota > Metazoa > Chordata > Chondrichthyes > Pristiophoridae > Pristiophorus > Pristiophorus japonicus. The sequence continues at coordinate 199,139 of NW_027254656.1, read as the reverse complement.
TCTTACTGCAGTTGTACAGGGCCTTAGTGAGGCCACACCTGGAATATTGTGTTCAGTTTTGGTCTCCTAACCTGAGGAAGGACGTTCTTGCTATTGAGGGAGTGCAGCGAAGGTTCACCAGACTGATTCCCGGGATGGCGGGACTGACATATGAGGAGAGACTGGATCGATTAGGTTTATAATAACTGGAGTTTAGAAGGATGAGAGGGGACCTCATAGAAACATATAAAATTCTGACGGGACTGGACAGGTTAGATGCGGGAAGAATGTTCCCGATGTTGGGGAAGTCCAGAACCAGGGGTCACAGTCTAAGGATAAGGGGTAAGCAATTTAGGACTGAGATGAGGAGAAACTTCTTCACTCAGAGAGTTGTTAACCTGTGGAATTCCCGGCCGCAGAGAGTTGTTGAGGTCAGTTCATTGGATATATTCCAGAGGGAGTTGGATGTGGTCCTTACGGCTAAAGGGATCAAGGGGTATGGAGAGAAAGCAGGAAAGGGGTACTGAGGGAATGATCAGCCCATGATCTTATTGAATGGTGGTGCAGGCTCGAAGGGCCGAATGGCCAACTCCTGCACCTATTTTCTATATAAACCTATGAACAATGGCGGAAAGGCAAAGAGCAACCAGTCCGCCCCACACAACTGCGACACCCCTCACACTGAAACATTCCAAACTCCACCCCAACCGGAGCCATGTGATCTCCTGGGAGAGGCAAAAACCAGAGAGAAACCCAGGCCAATTTAGGGGGGGAAAAAAATTTGGGAAAATTCCTCTCCATCCCATCCAGGCGATCGACACTAGTCCAGGAGATCACCCTGGCCGTGTTCGATTCCCTGCTGTACTGACCGTTATATCTGCACCGGCCAACAAGAGGTCATCCAGTCTAACCCCAATTACCAGCTCCAGGTAAATGGCAGGTTACTGCACTTTAAGGGCCCGTCCAACCATCTCTTCACAGTGGTGAGGGTTTCTGCATCCACCGCTCTTCCAGGCAGCGCGTTCCCGATCCTCACAACCCTCTGCGTAAAGAAGACCCCCCCCCCTCAAATCCCCTCTAAACCTTCCACCTTAAAACTATACCCCCACGTAATAGAGCCCTCCACCAATGGAAATAGACCCGTACTACCCACTGTCTCAAGGCCCCTCAATATGTTAGAAACATAGAAAATAGGTGCAGGAGTAGGCCATTCGGCCCTTCTAGCCTGCACCACCATTCAATGAGTTCATGGCTGAACATGAAACTTCAGTACCCCATTCCTGCTTTCTCACCATAACCCTTGATCCCCCGAGTAGTAAGGACTTCATCTAACTCCTTTTTGAATATATTTAGTGAATTGGCCTCAACAACTTTCTGTGGTAGAGAATTCCACAGGTTCACCACTCTCTGGGTGAAGAAGTTTCTCCTCATCTCAGTCCTAAATGGCTTACCCCTTATCCTTACACTGTGTCCCCTGGTTCTGGACTTCCCCAACATCAGGAACATTCTTCCTGCATCTAACCTGTCTAACCCCGTCAGAATTTTAAACGTTTCTATGAGGTCCCCTCTCACTCTTCTGAACTCCAGTGAATACAAGCCCAGTTGATCCAGTCTTTCTTGATAGGTCAGTCCCGCCATCCCGGGAATCAGTCTGGTGAACCTTCGCTGCACTCCCTCAATAGCAAGAATGTCCTTCCTCAGGTTAGGAGACCAAAACTGTCCACAATACTCCAGGTGTGGCCTCACCAAGGCCCTGTACAACTGTAGCAACACCTCCCTGCCCCTGAACTCAAATCCCCTCGCTATGAAGGCCAACATGCCATTTGCTTTCTTAACCGCCTGCTGTACCTGTATGTCAACCTTCAATGACTGATGTACCATGACACCCAGGTCTCGTTGCACCTCCCCTTTTCCTAATCTGTCACCATTCAGATAATAGTCTGTCTCTCTGTTTTTACCACCAAAGTGGATAACCTCACATTTATCCACATTATACTTCATCTGCCATGCATTTGCCCACTCACCTAACCTATCCAAGTCACTCTGCAGCCTCATAGCATCCTCCTCGCAGCTCACACTGCCACCCAACTTAGTGTCATCCGCAAATTTGGAGATACTACATTTAATCCCCTCGTCTAAATCATTAATGTACAGTGTAAACAGCTGGGGCCCCAGTACAGAACCCTGCGGTACCCCACTAGTCACTGCCTGCCATTCTGAAAAGTCCCCATTTACTCCTACTCTTTGCTTCCTGTCTGACAACCAGTTCTCAATCCACGTCAGCACACTACCCCCAATCCCATGTGCTCTAACTTTGCACATTAATCTCTTGTGTGGGACCTTGTCGAAAGCCTTCTGAAAGTCCAAATATACCACATCGACTGGTTCTCCCCTCGTCCACTCCACTGGAAACATCCTCAAAAAATTCCAGAAGATGTTGTGCACCTCGACGGTATATTGAGATTTGCAGAGGGCGTTCGATAAGGAGCCACTTGTCAGGTTCTTCCACAAGTTAAAGGCTCGTGGGATTGGAGGGGAATGTACTGGCATGGGTAGAGGATCGGTGAACGGAGAGAAAACAAGAGAGCCGGGAACAAACGAGTGAAGCTGCCCAGGGGTCAGTGCTGGGGCCACAGCTATTTACAATCTGTATCAACGGCCTCGGTGAAGGGACCGAGTGCGATGTCGCCCTGTTTGCTGACAATACAAAGCTCGGTGGGGGAACGGGAAGCGGTGGGGAATACACAGCCAGTGCCCAACGGGATCGAGATCCCGACTCAGCGAGTGGGCAGACAGGTGGCAGATGGCGTTTAACGCGGGCAAATGCCAGCTTATTTACGCTGGTCGGAGATCCCGCCAACAACGGCAAGGCGCACGCTGACTGTCCGGTAGGCGGGGGGGGGGGGGCCGTTTTGTGCACAGCAAGCTCCCACAGCAGCCGTCTGTGAATTCCTCAGTTTTGTGTGGGGGGGGGGGTGGTTGTTCCCTTTGCGCAGAGCAAGATCCCGCAAACAACCCCAGAAGCTGCGAAATTAGGAGCAGGAGCCGGCCATTCGGCCCCTCGAACCCGGCTGCACCACTCAATCAGATCGTTGGCCTCAACGCCAGTTCCCTGCCCAATTCCTTGATTCTCTTAATATCCAACAGTCTCTGTCTTGAATATACTTGACGACTGAGCCTCCAGAGGGGCAGTCGCCCCATCCCAGGAATCGGTCTGGTGAACCTTCGCTGCACTCCCTCGATATCCTTCCTCCGGTCAGGAGACCAAAGCTGCTCACAATACTCCGAGTGTGGTCTCACCAGGGCCCGATATAATCGCAGTAAGACGTCTTTACTCTCAGACTCAACTCCCTTTGCAACAAAGGCCAACAGGCCATCTGCTTTCCAAACAAATGGGAAAATGCCACACCGGGCTAAGATGGGCAAATCGAGTTTATTACATGTGAAAAGTTCACAGAGAGGGAAGGTTCATCAGCATTACAAGATGGTGGCTTCACCAGGGCCCTGTATCATCAGAGGCAGTCCGTCGAAATCGAGGAAGATTTGCTTCCACTCGAACAGTGAGTTTTCAGGTGACTGAACCGTCCAATACGGGAACCACAGTCCCTGTCACAGGTAGGACAGACAGTGGTTGAGGGAAGGGGAGGGTGGGACTGGTTTGCCGCACGCTCCTTCCGCTGCCTGCGCTTGGTCTCTGCACGCTCTCGGCGACGAGACTCGAGGTGCTCAGCGCCCTCCCGGATGCACTTCCTACACTTAGGGCGGACTGGTCTTTGGGCCCAGGGACTCCCAGGTGTGGGTGGGGATGTTGCACTTTATCAGGGAGGGGGTGTCCCTTGTAACGTTTCCTCTGCCCACCTGGGGCTCGCTCGCCGTGAAGGAGTTCCGAGTAGAGCGCTTGCTTTGGGAGTCTGGTGTCTGGGGGGCGTGCGGACGATGTGGCCCTGCCCAGCGGAGCTGGTCGAGTGTGGTCAGTGCTTCGATGCTGGGGATGTTGGCCTGGTCGAGGACGCTAACGTTGGTGCGTCTGTCCTCCCGGGGAATTTGCAGGATCTTGCGGAGACAGCGTTGGTGATATTTCTCCAGCGACTTGAGGTGTCTGCTGTACATGGTCCATGTCTCTGAGCCATACAGGAGGGTGGGTATCACTACAGCCCTGTAGACCATGAGCTGGGGGTGAGGTACCTACTGTACATGGTCCATGTCTCTGAGCCATACAGGAGGGCGGGTATCACTACAGCCCTGTAGACCATGAGCTGGGGGTGAGATACCTACTGTACATGGTCCATGTCTCTGAGCCATACAGGAGGGTGGGTATCACTACAGCCCTGTAGACCATGAGCTGGGGTGAGATACCTACTGTACATGGTCCGTGTCTCTGGGCCATACAGGAGGGTGGGTATTACTACAGCCCTGTAGACCATGAGCTGGGGGTGAGATACCTACTGTACATGGTCCATGTCTCTGGGCCATACAGGAGGGCGGGTATCACTACAGCCCTGTAGACCATGAGCTGGGGGTGAGATACCTACTGTACACGGTCCGTGTCTCTGGGCCATACAGGAGGACGGGTATCACTACAGCCCTGTCGACCATGAGCTGGGGGTGAGATACCTACTGTACATGGTCCATGTCTCTGGGCCATACAGGAGGGCGGGTATCACTACAGCCCGGTAGACCATGAGCTGGGGGTGAGGTACCTACTGTACATGGTCCATGTCTCTGAGCCACACAGGAGGGCGGGTATCACTACAGCCCTGTAGACCATGAGCTGGGGGTGAGATACCTACTGTACATGGTCCATGTCTCTGAGCCATACAGGAGGGTGGGTATCACTACAGCCCTGTAGACCATGAGCTGGGGTGAGATACCTACTGTACATGGTCCGTGTCTCTGGGCCATACAGGAGGGTGGGTATTACTACAGCCCTGTAGACCATGAGCTGGGGGTGAGATACCTACTGTACATGGTCCATGTCTCTGGGCCATACAGGAGGGCGGGTATCACTACAGCCCTGTAGACCATGAGCTGGGGGTGAGATACCTACTGTACACGGTCCGTGTCTCTGGGCCATACAGGAGGACGGGTATCACTACAGCCCTGTCGACCATGAGCTGGGGGTGAGATACCTACTGTACATGGTCCATGTCTCTGGGCCATACAGGAGGGCGGGTATCACTACAGCCCGGTAGACCATGAGCTGGGGGTGAGGTACCTACTGTACATGGTCCATGTCTCTGAGCCACACAGGAGGGCGGGTATCACTACAGCCCTGTAGACCATGAGCTGGGGGTGAGATACCTACTGTACATGGTCCATGTCTCTGAGCTATACAGGAGGGTGGGTATCACTACAGCCCTGTAGACCATGAGCTGGGGGTGAGATACCTCCTGTGACCGCTTAGCGCTCAGCGAGCTCCCGTAAACAGCGCATACAGCGGATGCTCAAGGTAAGGCAGGGGAGAACGTTGGTGGCCATTTTCTGCACAACACGATCTCACCGGCAACCGAAGAGGCGAAGGCGGGGCGTTCGGGGCAGACCGTAAGGGAGGCGGACACGGCGCCCAACGTGTGCAAAGCAAGATCCCGCCAGAAGCAAATCAGACCAAGGCCCCTCCGACAGTGCGGCACTCCCTCAGTACTGCCCCTCCGACAGTGCGGCGCTCCCTCAGTACTGCCCCTCCGACAGTGCGGCACTCCCTCAGTACTGCCCCTCCGACAGTGCGGCGCTCCCTCAGTACTGCCCCTCCGACAGTGCGGCACTCCCTCAGTACTGTCCCTCCGACAGTGCGGCACTCCCTCAGTACTGCCCCTCCGACAGTGCGGCACTCCCTCAGTACTGCCCCTCCGACAGTGCGGCACTCCCTCAGTACTGCCCCTCCAACATTGCGGCTCTCCCTCAGTACTGCCCCTCCGACAGAGCGACGCTCCCTCAGTACTGCCCCTCCGACAGTGCGGTGCTCCCTCAGTACTGTCCCTCCGACAGTGCGGCACTCCCTCAGTACTGCCCCTCCGACAGTGCAGCTCTCCCTCAGTACTGCCCCTCTGACAGTGCTGCACTCCCTCAGTACTGTCCCTCCGACAGTGCGGCACTCCCTCAGTACTGCCCCTCCGACAGTGCGGCACTCCCTCAGTACTGTCCCTCCGACAGTGCGGCACTCCCTCAGTACTGCCCCTCCAACAGTGCAGCTCTCCCTCAGTACTGCCCCTCCGACAGTGCAGCACTCCCTCAGTACTGCCCCTCCGACAGTGCGGTGCTCCCTCAGTACTGCCCCTCCGACAGTGCGGTGCTCCCTCAGTACTGCCCCTCCGACAGTGCAGCACTCCCTCAGTACTGTCCCTCCGACAGTGCGGCGCTCCCTCAGTACTGCCCCTCCGACAGTGCGGTGCTCCCTCAGTACTGCCCCTCCGACAGTGCGGCACTCCCTCAGTACTGACCCTCCAACAGTGCGGTGCTCCCTCAGTACTCAGCCTCTGCACCATTGCAGCAGACGCGCCATTGCACCAGAAGCAAACTTGCAACATAAGCCGCAATGCACCAGACGCCCCAATGCATGAGGAGTCCCCAATGAACCAGGCACTCCAATGCATGAGGAGTCCCCAATGCACCAGGCACTCCAATGCATGAGGAGCCCCAATGCACCAGGCGCTGCAATGCATGAGGAGTCCCCAATGCACCAGGCACTCCAATGCATGAGGAGCCCCAATGCACCAGGCGCTGCAATGCATGAGGAGTCCCCAATGCACCAGGCGCTGCAATGCACGAGGAGCCCCAATGCACCAGACACTCCAATGCACGAGGAGCCCCAATGCACCAGACGCTCCAATGCACGAGGAGCCCCAATGAACCAGACACTCCAATGCACGAGGAGCCCCCATGCACCAGGCGCTCCAATGCATGAGGAGCCCCCATGCACCAGGCGCTCCAATGCACGAGGAGCCCCAATGAACCAGGCGCTCCAATGCACGAGAAGCCCCCATGCACCAGACGTTCCAATGCACGAGAAGCCCCAATGCACCAGACACTCCAATGCACGAGAAGCCCCAATGCATGAGGAGCCCCAATGCCCCAGACGCTCCAATGCACCAGCCACTCAAATGTACGAGGAGCCCCAATGCAACAGACGCTCCAATGCAACAGACGCTCCAATGCACGAGAAGCCCCAATGCACCAGACGCTTCAATGCACGAGGAGCCCCAATGCACCAGACGCTTCAATGCACGAGAAGCCCCAATGCACCAGACGATCCAATGCACGAGGAGCCCCCATGCAACAGACGCTCCAATGCACGAGAAGCCCCAATGCACCAGACGCTTCAATGCACGAGGAGCCCCAATGCACCAGACGCTCCAATGCACGAGAAGCCCCAATGCACCAGACGCGCCAATGCACGAGAAGCCCCAATGTACCAGACGCTTCAATGCACGAGAAGCCCCAATGCACCAGACGTGCCAATGTACGAGAAGCCCCAATGCACCAGACGATCCAATGCACGAAGAGCCCCAATGCACCAGACGCTCCAATGCACGAGAAGCCCCAATGCACCAGACGCTCCAATGCACGAGAAGCCCCAATGCACCAGACGCTTCAAAGCACGAGGAGCCCCAATGCACCAGACGCTCCAATGCACCAGGAGCCCCAATGCACCAGACGCTTCAAAGCACGAGGAGCCCCAATGCACCAGACGCTCCAATGCACCAGGAGCCCCAATGCACCAGACGCTCCAATGCACGAGAAGCCCCAATGCACCAGACGCTCCAATGCACGAGAAGCCCCAATGCACCAGACGCGCCAATGCACGAGAAGCCCCAATGTACCAGACGCTTCAATGCACGAGGAGCCCCAATGCCCCAGACGCTCCAATGCACGAGGAGCCCGAATGCACCAGACGCTTCAAAGCACGAGGAGCCCCAATGCACCAGACGCTCCAATGCACCAGGAGCCCAAATGCACCAGACGCTCCAATGCACGAGGAGCCCCAATGCACCAGATGCCCCAATGCACCGGATGCCCCAATGCACCAGGAGCCCCAATGCACCAGATGTCCCAATGCACCAGGAGCCCCAATGCACCGGATGCCCCAATGCACCAGGAGCCCCAATGTACCAGATGCCCCAATGCACCGGATGCCCCAATGCACCAGGAGCCCCAATGCACCAGATGTCCCAATGCACCAGGAGCCCCAATGCACCAGATGTCCCAATGCACCAGGAGCCCCAATGCACCAGATGTCCCAATGCACCAGATGCCCCAATGCACCGGATGCCCCAATGCACCAGGAGCCCCAATACACCAGATGCCCCAATACACCAGATGCCCCAATGCACGAGGAGTCCCAATGCACCAGATGTTCCAATGCATGAGGAGCCCCAATGCACCAGGAGCCCCAATGCACCAGACGCTCCAATGCACGAGGAGCCCCAATGCACCAGACGCCCCAATGCACCAGGAGCCCAAATGCACCGGATGCCCCAATGCACCAGGAGCCCCAATGCACCAGATGCCCCAATGCACCAGATGCCCCAATGCACCAGATGCTCCAATGCATGAGGAGCCCCAATGCACCAGACGCCCCAATGCACCAGGAGCCCTAATGCACCAGACGCCCCAATGCACCAGATACCCCAATGCACCAGGAGCCCCAATGCACCGGATGCCCCAATGCACCAAATGCCCCAATGCACCAGATGCTCCAATGCATGAGGAGCCCCAATGCACCAGACGCCCCAATGTACCAGATGCTCCAATGCATGAGGAGCCCCAATGCACCAGACGCTCCAATGCACCAGACGCTCCAATGCATGAGGAGCCCAATGCACCAGACGCTCCAATGCACCAGGAGCCCCAATGCACCAGGAACCCCAATGCAGCTTCTCTCACTTTTGACCCAGCCAGATGCACCCAGCACGTTTGTTCCTGCACCAAGCTGGGTTGAGGGGGCAGGGCCTCCCTGCCCGCGCAGGCGCACTGGCGAGGACGGCCTGGATCCAAGATGGCGGCGCCCAGTGCCTGAGCATTTGCAGCACATCCTGAGGCCAACTGCAAGAGGGGTTTCTGCAGCCGCCCCTGGGCAGAACCTTCCAGAAACTGCCTCCCCTCACCGCCAGGGCTGCATTGCAAACTTTGCAAAAGCTCAAACCCTCAGAGGTAGCAGAGTTTTCTTGTTATTTTGCATTTAAGTGAAATTGTAACATGTGGGTGACTTTTATTTCAGCAGGATTTGGGGGAGGGGCCCCTCCCTGGACAGAAACTGCTCCCCCCCCCCCTCACTCACTGGGCTGCATTGCAAAAGTTGCACATTTAAATTTTGCATGGAGAGGAGAAAATAAAGATACATCCTGAATTTATGGCAAAGAGAGAGAGAGGGAGAGAGAGGGAGAGAGGGACAGAGAGGGAGAGAGAGAGAGGGAGAGGGACAGAGAGGAGAGGAGAGAGAGAGGGGGAGAGAGAGGGACAGAGAGGGACAGAGAGGGGGAGAGAGGGAGAGGGACAGAGAGGGACAGAGAGAGAGAGAGGGAGAGACAGAGAGGGACAGAAAGGGAGAGGGAGAGAGAGACAGGGAGAGAGCGAGGGACAGAGAGAGAGAGAGGGACAGAGAGAGAGGGAGGGGGACAGAGAGAGAGAAAGGGACAGACAGAGAGAGAGGGACAGAGAGAGAGAGAGAGGGAAAGGGACAGGGAGAGAGAGGGAGAGAGAGAGAGAGGGACAGGGAGAGACCGAGGGACAGGGAGAGAGGGAGAGAGAGAGAGGGACAGGAGAGAGCGAGGGACAGAGAGAGAGCGAGGGACAGAGAGAGAGAGGGACAGGAGAGAGAGAGGGACAGGGAGAGAGCGAGGGACAGGAGAGAGAGAGAGAGGGACAGAGAGAGAGAGAGAGACAGAGAGGGACAGAGGGAGAGAGAGGGACAGAGAGAGGGAGAGGGACAGGGAGAGAGAGGGAGAGAGAGAGAAAGGGACAGAGAGAGAGAGAGAGAGAGAGAGACAGACAGAGAAGAGACAGAGAGAGAGAGAGAGAGAGAGAGAGACAGAGAGAGAGAGAGAGAGAGAGAGAGAGAGAGGGACAGGGAGAGAGCGAGGGACAG
>NW_027254656.1:160160-183879 GCF_044704955.1 Pristiophorus japonicus | reverse complement strand
CCTCTGGGCCCACCACACACACCCCCCCCTCTGGGCCCATTCCCCCCCCTCTCCGGGTCCCCCACGCCCCCTCTCTCTCCTCCCCACGCCCCGCCCCCCCCCCCCCCCCCGGCCAGGCTCCCTCTCGACCTCCCCCTCCACCACACATACCCCACTCTGGGGGCTCCCCCCACCTCTGGGCCCACCACACTTCACCCTCTGGGCCCCACACTCTTTCTCCCCCCCCCCCCCCCCCCTTTTGGGGCCACTCACCCTCTGTGGCCACCACGCTCCCCTCTTCTCTCCGTTACACCCCTTCTAGCACCCCCCCCCCCCCCCCCCCTTCACACTACCCCGTCTGGGCCCACTCCCCCTTCTGGGCCCCCCCCCCCCCCCCCCCAGCCACACACGCTCCCTTCTGGGCCCTCCCCCCACCCACACTGCTCTCTCTGGGGCCCCCCCCCCTGATCCCTCATCCAGCCCCCCATTCTAGGCTCTCCCCCCCCACCTCCCCCCTAATCCAGCCCCCCCTTTCCAGGGTCACCCCACAGCCACCCCCCCCCCTGTTTCCAGGCCCCCCCCCCCCCCCTTACGTACCTTCCAAGGGCCCACACACTCCCTGGGCCCTCCACACTTTCCCTCCCCCCCCCCCCCCTCTCCCTGCAGGGCCGCCCCCTCCCCCACACGCCCTCTCAGGCCCCCAGGTCCCCACCCACTCCCCACTCTCTCTCTCTGACCGCTCTACCTCTTGCTCTCCCTCAGTGGGTGGAAGTGCTCCCGCTGTGACATGAAGGAGAATCTCTGGCTGAACCTGACCGATGGCTCCATCCTGTGCGGCCGGCGCTACTTTGACGGCAGCGGCGGCAACAACCACGCACTGGAGCACTACAAGCAGTGTGGCTACCCGCTGGCTGTGAAGCTGGGCACGATCACCCCCGACGGAGCTGGTGAGTGAGTGAGTAGCCCTGGTGGGACCGTCTCCCCTGGCCTCCGCCCTTTGCCCCCCCCTGGCCTCCGCCCTTTGCCCCCCCCTGGCCTCCGCCCTTTGCCCCCCCCCTGGCCTCCGCCCTTTGCCCCCCCCTGGCCTCCGCCCTTTGCCCCCCCCTGGCCTCCGCCCTTTGCCCCCCCCTGGCCTCCGCCCTTTGCCCCCCCCTGGCCTCCGCCCTTTGCCCCCCCCTGGCCTCCGCCCTTTGCCCCCCCCTGGCCTCCGCCCTTTGCCCCCGCCCCCTGGCCTCCGCCCTTTGCCCCCCCCTGGCCTCCGCCCTTTGCCCCCCCCTGGCCTCCGCCCTTTGCCCCCCCCTGGCCTCCGCCCTTTGCCCCCCCCTGGCCTCCGCCCTTTGCCCCCCCCTGGCCTCCGCCCTTTGCCCCCCCCTGGCCTCCGCCCTTTGCCCCCCCCTGGCCTCCGCCCTTTGCCCCCCCCTGGCCTCCGCCCTTTGCCCCCCCCTGGCCTCCGCCCTTTGCCCCCCCCTGGCCTCCGCCCTTTGCCCCCCCCTGGCCTCCGCCCTTTGCCCCCCCCTGGCCTCCGCCCTTTGCCCCCCCCTGGCCTCCGCCCTTTGCCCCCCCCTGGCCTCCGCCCTTTGCCCCCCCCTGGCCTCCGCCCTTTGCCCCCCCCTGGCCTCCGCCCTTTGCCCCCCCCTGGCCTCCGCCCTTTGCCCCCCCCTGGCCTCCGCCCTTTGCCCCCCCCTGGCCTCCGCCCTTTGCCCCCCCCCTGGCCTCCGCCCTTTGCCCCCCCCCTGGCCTCCGCCCTTTGCCCCCCCCCTGGCCTCCGCCCTTTGCCCCCCCCTGGCCTCCGCCCTTTGCCCCCCCCTGGCCTCCGCCCTTTGCCCCCCCCCTGGTCCGCCCTTTGCCCCCCCCTGGCCTCCGCCCTTTGCCCCCTGTCCTTGCCCCCCTGGCCTCCGCCCTTTGCCCCCCCCTGGCCTCCGCCCTTTGCCCCCCCCTGGCCTCCGCCCTTTGCCCCCCCCTGGCCTCCGCCCTTTGCCCCCCCCTGGCCTCCGCCCTTTGCCCCCCCCGGCCTCCGCCCTTTGCCCCCCCTGGCCTCCGCCCTTTGCCCCCCCCTGGCCTCCGCCCTTTGCCCCCCCCTGGCCTCCGCCCTTTGCCCCCCCTGGCCTCCGCCCTTTGCCCCCCCCTGGCCTCCGCCCTTTGCCCCCCCCTGGCCTCCGCCCTTTGCCCCCCCCTGGCCTCCGCCCTTTGCCCCCCCCTGGCCTCCGCCCTTTGCCCCCCCCTGGCCTCCGCCCTTTGCCCCCCCCTGGCCTCCGCCCTTTGCCCCCCCCTGGCCTCCGCCCTTTGCCCCCCCCTGGCCTCCGCCCTTTGCCCCCCCCTGGCCTCCGCCCTTTGCCCCCCCTGGCCTCCGCCCTTTGCCCCCCCCCTGGCCTCCGCCCTTTGCCCCCCCCTGGCCTCCGCCCTTTGCCCCCCCCTGGCCTCCGCCCTTTGCCCCCCCCTGGCCTCCGCCCTTTGCCCCCCCCTGGCCTCCGCCCTTTGCCCCCCCCTGGCCTCCGCCCTTTGCCCCCCCCTGGCCTCCGCCCTTTGCCCCCCCCTGGCCTCCGCCCTTTGCCCCCCCCTGGCCTCCGCCCTTTGCCCCCCCCTGGCCTCCGCCCTTTGCCCCCCCCTGGCCTCCGCCCTTTGCCCCCCCCTGGCCTCCGCCCTTTGCCCCCCCCTGGCCTCCGCCCTTTGCCCCCCCCTGGCCTCCGCCCTTTGCCCCCCCCTGGCCTCCGCCCTTTGCCCCCCCCTGGCCTCCGCCCTTTGCCCCCCCCTGGCCTCCGCCCTTTGCCCCCCCTGGCCTCCGCCCTTTGCCCCCCCCTGGCCTCCGCCCTTTGCCCCCCCCTGGCCTCCGCCCTTTGCCCCCCCTGGCCTCCGCCCTTTGCCCCCCCCTGGCCTCCGCCCTTTGCCCCCCCCTGGCCTCCGCCCTTTGCCCCCCCCTGGCCTCCGCCCTTTGCCCCCCCCCTGGCCTCCGCCCTTTGCCCCCCCCTGGCCTCCGCCCTTTGCCCCCCCCTGGCCTCCGCCCTTTGCCCCCCCCCTGGCCTCCGCCCTTTGCCCCCCCCCTGGCCTCCGCCCTTTGCCCCCCCCCTGGCCTCCGCCCTTTGCCCCCCCCCTGGCCTCCGCCCTTTGCCCCCCCCTGGCCTCCGCCCTTTGCCCCCCCCTGGCCTCCGCCCTTTGCCCCCCCCTGGCCTCCGCCCTTTGCCCCCCCCTGGCCTCCGCCCTTTGCCCCCCCCTGGCCTCCGCCCTTTGCCCCCCCCTGGCCTCCGCCCTTTGCCCCCCCCTGGCCTCCGCCCTTTGCCCCCCCTGGCCTCCGCCCTTTGCCCCCCCTGGCCTCCGCCCTTTGCCCCCCCTGGCCTCCGCCCTTTGCCCCCCCTGGCCTCCGCCCTTTGCCCCCCCTGGCCTCCGCCCTTTGCCCCCCCCTGGCCTCCGCCCTTTGCCCCCCCCTGGCCTCCGCCCTTTGCCCCCCCCTGGCCTCCGCCCTTTGCCCCCCCCTGGCCTCCGCCCTTTGCCCCCCCCTGGCCTCCGCCCTTTGCCCCCCCCTGGCCTCCGCCCTTTGCCCCCCCCTGGCCTCCGCCCTTTGCCCCCCCCCTGGCCTCCGCCCTTTGCCCCCCCCTGGCCTCCGCCCTTTGCCCCCCCCTGGCCTCCGCCCTTTGCCCCCCCCGGCCTCCGCCCTTTGCCCCCCCCGGCCTCCGCCCTTTGCCCCCCCCCCCCCGGCCTCCGCCCTTTGCCCCCCCCCTGGCCTCCGCCCTTTGCCCCCCCCTGGCCTCCGCCCTTTGCCCCCCCCCCTGGCCTCCGCCCTTTGCCCCCCCCCCTGGCCTCCGCCCTTTGCCCCCCCCTGGCCTCCGCCCTTTGCCCCCCCCTGGCCTCCGCCCTTTGCCCCCCCTGGCCTCCGCCCTTTGCCCCCCCCTGGCCTCCGCCCTTTGCCCCCCCCTGGCCTCCGCCCTTTGCCCCTCCCTGGCCTCCGCCCTTTGCCCCCCCCCCGGCCTCCGCCCTTTGCCCCCCCCCGGCCTCCGCCCTTTGCCCCCCCCCGGCCTCCGCCCTTTGCCCCCCCCCGGCCTCCGCCCTTTGCCCCCCCCCCGGCCTCCGCCCTTTGCCCCCCCCCCGGCCTCCGCCCTTTGCCCCCCCCCGGCCTCCGCCCTTTGCCCCCCCCCGGCCTCCGCCCTTTGCCCCCCCTTGGCCTCCGCCCCCCCTGTTGCCCTCCGCCCTTTGCCCCCCCCCTGGCCTCCGCCCTTTGCCCCCCCCTGGCCTCCGCCCTTTGCCCCCCCCTGGCCTCCGCCCTTTGTCCCCCCCTGGCCTCCGCCCTTTGCCCCCCCCCCCCCCCCGGCCTCCACCCCTCCACCTTTGCCCCCCCCCCCCCGGCCTCCGCCCTTTGCCCCCCCCCCGGCCTCCGCCCTTTGCCCCCCCCCCGGCCTCCGCCCTTTGCCCCCCCCCCGGCCTCCGCCCTTTGCCCCCCCCCCGGCCTCCGCCCTTTGCCCCCCCCCGGCCTCCGCCCTTTTCCCCCCCCCCCCCGGCCTCCGCCCTTTGCCCCCCCCCGGCCTCCGCCCTTTGCCCCCCCCCGGCCTCCGCCCTTTGCCCCCCCCCGGCCTCCGCCCTTTGCCCCCCCCGGCCTCCGCCCTTTGCCCCCCGGCCTCCGCCCTTTGCCCCCCCCCTCCCCCCGGCCTCCACCCTTTGCCCCCCACCCCAGCCTCCGCCCTTTGCCCCCCCCCCCCCGGCTCCGCCCTTTGCCCCCCCCCCCGGCCTACGCCCTTTGCCCCCCCCCCCCCCCCCCCCCGGCCTCCGCCCTTTGCCCCTCCCCCGGCCCCCGCCCTTTGGCCCCACCCCTTTGCCCCCCAACCTCCGCCCCGCTCCTTGCTCCCGCGCAACCCTCCCCCGGCCTTCCGACCTGCCCTTTGCTCCTCTGACTGCATATACAGCCACCGGAGCACCATAGGCGCATTTGGTCTTCTCCCCTTAGCTCGGTCTCTCTTCCCCCACTCCCCCTCCCCCACCCCCTGCCCTCGCTTGCTCTCCCCCCTCACCCTCCCCTCGCTCGCTTCCCTTCCCTTCCCTTCCCTTCCCCCCCCCCCCCCCCCCAGCTGATCTTCCTGTGTCCTTCCCTCTGACAGACGTATATTCGTACGATGAGGACGACATGGTATTGGACCCGAACCTGGCTGAGCATCTTTCTCACTTTGGAATCGACATGATGAAGATGCAGAAGGTGGGTATTTCGTCCTCAGCTGCCGACACCAAACCCGGCAGAGGGAGGGAGGGAGGGACTCGGTGTACCGGGGGTTGAGATCAGTCGTTACCGATATAGCGTCTCATCAGAGTGACAGCACCACCAACAGTGCGGCCCTCGGGCAGTGCGGCGCTCCCTGAGTGTCGGCCTCGATTTATGTGCTCAAGTGCCTGGATTGGAACTTGAACCCACCACCTGAGTGTTTGACAGTGTAAAGGGAGCTTTACTCTGTATCTAACCCCGTGCTGTACCTGCGCTGGGAGTGTTTGATGGGACAGTGTTGAGGGAGCTTTACTCTGTATCTAACCCCGTGCTGTACCTGCCCTGGGAATGTTTGATGGGACAGTGTAGAGGGAGCTTTACTCTGTATCTAACCCCGTGCTGTACCTGCCCTGGGAGTGTTTGATGGACAGTGTAGAGGGAGCTTTACTCTGTATCTAACCCCCTGTACCTGCCCTGGGAGTGTTTGATGGGACAGTGTAGAGGGAGCTTTACTCTGGATCTAACCCCCTGTACCTGCCCTGGGAGTGTTTGATGGTAACAGTGTAGAGGGAGCTTTACTCTGTATCTAACCCCCTGTACCTGCCCTGGGAGTGTTTGATGGGACAGTGTAGAGGGAGCTTTACTCTGTATCTAACCCCCTGTACCTGCCCTGTGAGTGTTTGATGGGACAGTGTGGAGTGAGCTTTACTCTGTATCTAACCCCGTGCTGTACCTGCCCTGGGAGTGTTTGATGGGACAGTGTAGAGGGAGCTTTACTCTGTATCTAACCCCCTGTACCTGCCCTGGGAGTGTTTGATGGACAGTGTAGAGGGAGCTTTACTCTGTATCTAACCCCCTGTACCTGCCCTGGGAGTGTTTGATGGGACAGTGTAGAGGGAGCTTTACTCTGTATCTAACCCCCTGTACCTGCCATGGGAGTGTTTGATGGGACAGTGTAGAGGGAGCTTTACTCTGTATCTAACCCCGTGCTGTACCTGCCCTGGGAGTGTTTGATGGGACAGTGTAGAAGGAGCTTTACTCTGTATCTAACCCCCTGTACCTGCCCTGGGAGTGTTTGATGGGACAGTGTAGAGGGAGCTTTACTCTGTATCTAACCCCCTGTACCTGCCGTGGGAGTGTTTGATGGGACAGTGTAGAGGGAACTTTACTCTGTATCTAACCCCCTGTACCTGCCCTGGGAGTGTTTGATGGGACAGTGTAGAGGGAGCTTTACTCTGTATCTAACCCCCTGTACCTGCCCTGGGAGTGTTTGATGGGACAGTGTAGAGGGAGCTTTACTCTGTATCTAACCACCTGTACCTGCCCTGGGAGTGTTTGATGGGACAGTGTAGAGGGAGCTTTACTCTGTATCTAACCCCCTGTACCTGCCCTGGGAGTGTTTGATGGGACAGTGTAGAGGGAGCTTTACTCTGTATCTAACCCCCTGTACCTGCCCTGGGAGTGTTTGATGGGACAGTGTAGAGTGAGCTTTACTCTGTATCTAACCCCCTGTACCTGCCCTGGGAGTGTTTGATGGGACAGTGTAGAGGGAGCTTTACTCTGTATCTAACCCCCTGTACCTGCCCTGGGAGTGTTTGATGGGACAGTGTAGAGTGAGCTTTCCTCTGTATGCTACCCACTGAGCCACTGCTGATACTTGGTTATTGGACAGAGTGACGCCATGTATCAGGTGTTTGGAGCAGTCGACGCATTGGGTCTTGAGACGGGTTGCTCGTTGACCGCTGTGTTCCCTCTCACTCTCTCTCTTCACGGACGCAGACCGATAAGACCATGACCGAGTTGGAGATCGACATGAACCAGCGGATCGGGGAGTGGGAGACCATCCAGGAGTCTGGCGTCCAGCTCAAGCCCCTCTACGGACCCGAGTACACCGGCATCCAGAACCTGGGCAACAGCTGTTACCTCAACTCTGTCATGCAGGTGGTGTTCAGCATTCCCGACTTCCAGAACAAGTGAGTGGTTTCAGGCTCCCGATTTCCCCATCCCAGCATTGTGCTCGGCGGGGGGCAGGGGGAGAGAGGGGGACAGGGAGGCGGGGGAGGAGGAGGAGAAGAGAGATCGTCATAGGCAGTCCCTCGAAACGAAGATGACTTGCTTCCACACCAGAAAGGGATGAGTTCATAGGGGTTTCAGTGGAGGACCTGTATTCCAGGTCCCGCGCTACATCCTGAAGGGTGGAAGATGCCTGTGCGTGGATATTTTTACCGTGTGGTAGCCATTGCATCCCAGCCACCACACGGGCTTGACAGAGCTCGGTCTTGGTCCAGTGACGAGGATTACCCAAGACGACTGGAGACCAGCTCTGCCGCACAGACCGAGCGCACGCACACGTCACAGTGTGGGCTGGTCCGTGCTGCCCCTGGGCCCTGACCTCGCGCCTCTCCAGGGCCCTGATCACATCCCTGTACGAACGATTGCCGCTCCAGCTGTACCTGCCCGCGCTGTCGTCAGCCGTCGCCCTCCTGCAGCAGCACGCGCTTCTCCCTGCAGTGGTTTGCCGCCACTCGCTGCTCCCTCTAATGTCCCCGGCCTGCTGATGGTCTTGCAGGCCGGGACCGTGCTGATTTTCGGGCCGGGCTGCCGCACGCTGCTCCTTGCACAGTATCGGCTCTTTAACGTAGTGAAACGTCCCAAGGCGCGTCACAGGACTGTTAGCAGACACACAAAATAAATTTCACACTGAGCCGCATAAGGAGAAATTAGCGCAGGTGACCAGAAGCTCGGTCAAAGAGGTGGATTTTAAGCAGCGTCTTGAATGTGAGGTCAAGAGGCGGTGAGGTTTAGGCAGGGAGTTCCAGTGCTTGGGGCCTAGGCAACAGAAGGCACGGCCACCGATGGTGGAGCGATTTATAATCAGGGATGCTCAGGAGGGCAGAATTAGAGGAGTGCAGACATCTCGGGGGGCGGAGTGGGATGGGTTACAGAGATAGGGAGGGGTGTAGGGGCTGGAGGAGGTTACAGAGATAGGGAGGGGTATTGGGCTGGGGGAGGTTACAGAGATGGGGAGGGGTGTGGGGGCCATGGAGGGATTTGTCAACAAGGATGAGAATTTTGAAATCGAGGCGTTTCTTAACCAGGAGCCAATGTTGGTCAGTGAGCACAGGGGGTGATGGGTGAGCGGGACTCGGTGCGAGTTAGGACACGCCAGCCGAGTTTTGGATCACTTCTAGTTTACGTTGGGTGGAATGTGGAGGAGAGATCTTTCCTAATCTCCCCTCTAACCCTTCTACTGATTATTTAAATCTCTGCCCCCTGGTTGTTGACCCCTCTGCTCAGGGAAACAGGTCCTTCCTATTCAGGTTTTTCATAATTTTATATATTTCAATTAGGTCTTTTCTCAGTTTCTTCTGTTCCGAAGAAAACAACCCCAGCCTATCCAATCTTTCCCCGTAGCTAAAATTCTCCAGTCCAGGCAACATCCTGGTGAATCTCCTCTGTACCCTCTCCAGTGCAATCACATCTTTCCTGTACTGTGGTGACTACAACTGCACGCAGTACTCTAGCTGTGGTGTAACCAGTGTTATATAGAAACATGGAAAATAGGTGCAGGAGTAGGCCATTCGGCCTTTTGAGCCTGCACCACCATTCAATAAGATCATGGCTGATCATTCCCTAAGTACCCCTTTCCTGCTTTCTCTCCATACCCCTTGATCCCCTTAGCCGTAAGAGCCATATCTAACTCCCTCTTGAATATATCCAATTAACTGGCCTCAACAACTCTCTGCGGCAGGGAATTCCACAGGTTAACAACTCTGAGTGAAGAAGTTTCTCCTCATCTCAGTCCTAAATGGCTTACCCCTTATCCTTAGACTGTGACCCCTGGTTCTGGACTTCCCCAACATTGGCAACATTCTACCTGCATCTAACCTGTCCCGTCCTGTCAGAATTTTATATGTATCTATGAGATTCCCTCTCATCCTTCTAAACTCCAATGTATAAAGGCCCAGTTGATCCAGTCTCTCCTCATATGTCAGTCCTGCCATCCCGGGAATCAGTCTGGTGAACCATTGCTGCACTCCCTCAATAGCAAGAACATCTTTCCTCAGATTAGGAGACCAAAACTGAACACACTATTCCAGGTGAGGGCTCACCAAGGCCCTGTACAACTGCAGTAAGACCTCCCTGCTCCTATACTCAAATCCTCTCGCTATGAAGGCCAACATACCATTTGCCTTCTTCACCGCCTGCTGTACCTGCATGCCAACTTTCAATAACTGATGAACCATGACACCCAGGTCTCATTGCACCTCCCCTTTTCCTAATCTGCCACCATTCAGATAATCTGTCTTCGTGTTTTTGCCCCCAAAGTGGATAACCTCACATTTATCCACATTATATTGCCATGCATTTGCCCACTCACCTAACCTGTCCAAGTCACCCTGCAGTCTCCTAGCGTCCCCCTCACAGCTCACACCGCCACCCAGCTTATTGTCATCTGCAAATTTGGAGATATTACATTCAATTCCTTCATCTAAATTATTAATGTATATTGTAAAGAGCTGGGGTCCCAGCACTGAACCCTGCGGCACTCCATTAGTCACTGCTTGCCATTTTGAAAAGGACCCGTTTATCCCGACTCTCTGCTTCCTGTCTGCCAACCAGTTCTCTATCCACATAAGTATATTACCCCCAATACCAGGTGCTTTGATTTTGCACACCAATCTCTTGTGTGGGGCCTTGTCCAAAGCCTTTTGAAAGTCCAAATACACCACATCCACTGGTTCTCCCTTATGTGGTTCAAGCAGAACCTCCCTGCTCTTGTATTCTATGCCTCCGCTAATAAAGGCAGGTATTCCGTCTGCCGCCTGAACTACGTTAGTTGACCTGTCCTACCTTCAGGGATCTGTGCACATGCACTCCACGGTCCCTTTGTTCCTCTGCACTTCTGTGTCCGACCATTTAATATGTGTTCCCTTGTTAGCCCTCACCAAAGGCATTACCCACACTTTTCCGGATTAAACTGCATTTACCACCGCTCTGCCCACCTGACCAGTTCATTGATCTCTTCCTGCAGTCCGCAGCTTTCATCCTCATCATCAACCACACGGCCGACATTAGTATCATCTGCAAACTTCTTAATCACACCCCCTATAGTCAAGTCTAAATCATTGATGTACAGAGTAGTGAATCCTGCGGAACCTCACTGGAAACAGCCTTCCAGTTGGAAAAGCTGCCCTCACTGCGCTCTTCGAGATGGTGCCTGGGGCGAGGGGGGATCCCGTTTTCAGGCTTTGACTGGCCTGAGGCTGTCGGTCCTTGCTCGTCTTCCTCACCCCCCCACCCCGCCCCCCCGGATGATTTGGGGAAGGGAACTACCACCTCCAAGTCCCTTCTTCAAGCCATACCAAGGAAGGAAAGTTTGCTCCCTGAGGCCTGTGCTTAATTCCTCTCTCCTCAGAAATAGGAGCAGGAGTCGGCCCCTCGAGCCTGCTCCGCCATTTAATACGACCATGGCTGATCCGATCATGGACTCAGCTCCACTTCCCTGCCCGCCCCCTTCTCCCCTTATCGGTTAAGAAAGTCTATCTCTGTCTTAAATATATTCAATGTCCCGGCTCCCACAGCTCTCTGAGGCAGCGAATTCCACAGATTTACAACCCTCTGAGAGAAGAAATTCCTCCTCATCTCAGTTTTAAATGGGCGGCCCCTTATTCTAAGACCATGCCCCCTAGTTCTAGTCTCCCCCATCAGTGGGAACATCCTCTCTGCATCCACCTTGTCGAGTCCCCCTCATAATCTGATACGTTTCGATAAGATCACCTCTCATTCTTCTGAATTCCAATCCTCTCTCGCTCTCTCTCTCTCCCCGCTTTCAGGTATGTCGGGAACCTGGAGAAGATTTTCAAGGACTCACCAACTGACCCTACTCAGGATTTCAACACTCAGGTGTACGTGACCACTTGCAGGTTTTCGGAATACGCGCTCGTCTCTGGTTAAGCTGTGGTGGCAAAGACAGCAGGGTGGTCGGAATAACAACCGGTTGGGAATCAGTATAGCAGCCTGTCAATAACACGCACCCTCTAGCACGCCACTTTCGGCTCCTCTCCGCTCCGTTTTTTGCCCTGGCAATGGCAGCGGTGAGGCCTTCTGGGAAGGCCCGTCAGCCTCCAGCGCCCCGCGCCGATCCTCGGGATCTGGTTTTGTGTCGGCGTGGAGCAGCACCGGCTGGAAGAGCTGTGCCCGTGTGCGACGCCCCTGCATGTGACACCTGCGCGAGTTCGAGCTCCCGTCCGTCCAGAAGCGTGCCTCGAGCTGTCAGAAATCAGGGTGGTTCAATCATGCAGTCGGCAAAGGGTTGTCCTATTCGGCGGTCCCTCGAGCGAGGGTGACTTGCTACCACATGAGTTCACAGGTGTTTCAATGAAGGACCCGATGTTCCAGTCCTGAACTCGAACTGAGGGGGTGGAAGATGCCTGTTGGTGCAGTTTTTTAACGTGGGGTGGCCGTTGCACATCAGCCACCACACGGGCTTGACAGAGCGAGGTCTTGGTCCAGGGTCAAGGGTTAACCAGGACGACTGGAGACCAGCTCTGCTGCATGGACTTAGTTTGCACATATATCGCAGTGTGGGCTGGCGCATGCTGCGCCTGGGCCCCGTACCCTCATTTGTCGCTCCTCCGTCCCCCCGCCCTCGCCGCTCCTCCGCCCCCCCCAATCTCTCGGGACCTGATGATGTTGCCCACCTCCAAGCCGTTGCACATTTGTGTCCGCTCGCTCTGGGAGCTGCAGTTGCTCCGGCTCTGTTTCAAGCCCCGACCTGCGGAGACGTTCTCGCACAGCTCGGGGTGGCCCACAATGTCCTCGGGGGCCCAGCACTCCGGCTCTGTTTCAAGCCCCGACCTGCGGAGATGTTCTCGCACAGCTCGGGGTGGCCCACAATGTCCTCGGGGCCCAGCGCTCCGGCTCTGTTTCAAGCCCCGACCTGCGGAGACGTTCTCGCACAGCTCGGGGTGGCCCACAATGTCCTCGGGGCCCAGCGCTCCGGCTCTGTTTCAAGCCCCGACCTGCGGAGATGTTCTCGCACAGCTCGGGGTGGCCCACAATGTCCTCGGGGGCCCAGCGCTCCGGCTCTGTTTCAAGCCCCGACCTGCGGAGATGTTCTCGCACAGCTCGGGGTGGCCCACAATGTCCTCGGGGCCCAGCGCTCCGGCTCTGTTTCAAGCCCCGACCTGCGGAGACGTTCTCGCACAGCTCGGGGTGGCCCACAATGTCCTCGGGGCCCAGCGCTCCGGCTCTGTTTCAAGCCCCGACCTGCGGAGATGTTCTCGCACAGCTCGGGGTGGCCCACAATGTCCTCGGGGCCCAACGCTCCAGCTCTGTTTCAAGCCCCGACCTGCGGAGATGTTCCCATCCCAGGGTGGACTGTTTTAGCGATCTGTGTTGTGGCGTGACGATGTTCTGGGCATGTTTTTGTGTTGGTTTCCCCCTGCATCTCTCGCCACGCTCCCGGCCCGGTTCTTTAGCAGGGGAATTTCCTTTCCTCGCTCCCTGCGAGAGGTGTACAATGCCTCCCTTGGCACGAGGGCCCGACTGCCCAAACTTACCGACCGACGCACAAACTGTTCCCAGGCGCTAACTTCCCCACCCCAACGCCATTATCGCCCCCAAAACATCAAAGACGAAAATGCAGCCCCATATAATCCCCCTGGCGTGCTCCCATTCTCGCGCTCCCGTGTGCACATGTGTGCAAGGCAGATTGTGATCGGGTGTCATGCTGTGTTGAGCATCGTGTGGTAAGTTCTTTTATCTTCCGATGTTACTTATCCCTCTCTCTCCCCCTCCCTCTCTCACACTCTCAGAGCTAAGTTGGGCTATGGGTTACTGTCCGGAGACCACTCTAAACCCCCTCCAGAGACAGATGAAACCGATCCAGAAACAGAGAAGGTATGATTCATTAAAAAAAAATAATCAACGTTCTAGTCGTGTGCGAGCGTGCGTGTCATTTCACAGGGCAGTTAAGAGCCAACCACACTGCTGTAGGTCTGGAGTCTGGAGAATTGGATTAGTGTGGGTGGGTGATGGGAGCCGGGTGGTTTGTCATCGCGAGGGTGTAGATCTGGACACCTCAAGTCGCTGGAGAAATACCACCGACAATGTCTCCGCAAGATCCTGCAAATCCCCTGGGAGGACAGACGCCCCAACGTTGGTATCCTCGACCAGGCCAACATCCCCAGCATCGAAGCACTGACCACACTCGATCAGCTCCGCTGGGCAGGGCCACATTCTGCGCACGCCCCAGACACGAGACTCCCAAAGCGAGCGCTCGACTCGGAACTCCTTCTCGACAAGCGAGCCCAAGGTGTGCAGAGGAAACGTTACAAGGGGCACCCTCCCTGATAAAGTGCAACATCCTCACCGACACCTGGGAGTCCCTGGCCAAAGACCAGTCCGCCCTCAGTGGAGGAAGTGCATCCGGGAGGGCGCTGAGCACCTCGAGTCTCGTCGCCGAGAGCGTGCAGAAAGCAAGCGCAGGCAGCGGAAGGAGCGTTGCGGCAAACCAGACTCCCCACCCACCCTTTCGTCCAACCACTGTCTGCCCCACCTGTGACAGAGACTGTAATTCCCGTATTGGACGGATCAGTCACCTCAGAACTCACTTTGAGTGGAAGCAAGTCTTCCTCGATTCCAAGGGACTGTCTATGATGATGCTGTAGAATTGGGTTGGTGCAGGTGATCGGAGTGAGTGGTTTGTGATCGACAGGGTGTAGATGTGGGGGTTATATGTGTGATGGAGGGGAGTGGTGGATGTGGCGAGACCAGTCTGTGAGTGATCGGTAGGGTGTGGTGGGGTTTCTGGGATCGTGCTGTGCGGCCGAGGGGTGATTGATTGCCTTCCTCTGCTCCGTTCCATGCCAGGTTGAACCCGACGGTATTGCTCCTCGCATGTTTAAGTCCTTGGTCGGCAAGGGTCACCCAGAGTTCTCCACCAACAGACAGCAGGACGCTCAAGAATTCTTCCTACATTTCATCAACATGGTGGAGGTGAGAATCCAAACCTAATCCCACTGCCCCACTCCCTCCCCATAGCCCTGTATCAATCCCAAACTAATCCCACTGCCCCACTCCCTCCCCATAGCCCTGTATCAATCCCAAACTAATCCCACTGCCCCGCTCTCTCCCCATAGTCCTGTATCAATCCCAAAACTAATCCCACTGCCCCGCTCTCTCCCCATAGCCCTGTATCAATCCCAAACTAATCCCACTGCCCCGCTCTCTCCCCATAGTCCTGTATCAATCCCAAACTAATCCCACTGCCCCACTCCCTCCCCATAGTCCTGTATCAATCCCAAACTAATCCCACTGCCCCGCTCACTCCCCATAGTCCTGTATCAATCCCAAACTAATCCCACTGCCCCGCTCTCCCCATAGTCCTGTATCAATCCCAAACTAATCCCACTGCCCCACTCCCTCCCCATAGTCCTGTATCAATCCCAAACTAATCCCACTGCCCCACTCGTTCCCCACAGCCCTGTATCAATCCCAAACTAATCCCACTGCCCCGCTCTCTCCCCATAGTCCTGTATCAATCCCAAACTAATCCCACTGCCCCGCTCTCTCCCCATAGTCCTGTATCAATCCCAAACTAATCCCACTGCCCCACTCTCTCCCCATAGTCCTGTATCAATCCCAAACTAATCCCACTGCCCCACTCGTTCCCCATAGCCCTGTATCAATCCCAAACTAATCCCACTGCCCCACTCCCTCCCCATAGCCCTGTATCAATCCCCAAACTAATCCCACTGCCCCGCTCTCTCCCCATAGCCCTGTATCAATCCCAAACTAATCCCACTGCCCCACTCGTTCCCCATAGCCCTGTATCAATCCCCAAACTAATCCCATAGCCCTGTAGCAATCCCCAAACTAATCCCACTGCCCCGCTCTCTTTCCATAGCCCTGTATCGATCCCAAACTAATCCCACTGCCCCGCTCTCTCCCCACAGACCTGTATCAATCCCCAAACTAATCCCACTGTCCCCGTAGCCCTGTATCAATCCGCAAGCTAATCCCATAGCCCTGTATCAATCCCCAAACTAATCCCACTGCCCCGTGTTCTCCCCATAGCCCTGTACCAATCCACAAACTAATCCCACTGCCCCGCTCTCTCCCCATAGCCCTGTATCAAGGTGCTGTATAAATCCAGGTTGATTGATTGATCCGTCTGACCATCCCCATTGTGACCCCGGCTTCTCCAGTCTCACCATGTAACTGAAGTCCCTCATCCCCAGGAACCATTCTGGTCAACCTCCCCCTTAACCTCCTCTGCTCCAAGGAGAACAACCACAGCATCTCCAGTCTCCACAGATCTGAAATCCCTGGTCCCCAGGCACCGTTCCAGCACTGCCATCAGCTGTTGTCTCATTTGTTCCCTGTGCCTCCAGAGGAACTGCCGGAGTTCGGAGAATCCCAATGAAGCTTTCCGTTTCCTCGTGGAGGAGAGGATCAACTGCCTGGCTTCTGGCAAAGTCAAGTACACGCAGCGAGTGGACTACATCATGCAGCTCCCCGTCCCCATGGAGGCTGCCGTCAACAAAGGTTAGACCAGGACCCGACAAATAACCTACTCCTCCCGCCCACCCCTCCCAACTGGCAGCAGGCTCCGGGGCGCCAGGGTCCATCTCTCCCGGGCCTAGTGCTGAGTTAGCCTGATCTCACACACCCCGTGTGGGGCTGAGCACGAACGCACGCACGCAAAGGCTCCATCCCGGGCCTACTGCTGAATTAGCCTGATCTCACACACCCGGTGTGGGGCTGAGCACACACGCACGCACGCTTCATCCCGGGCCTAGTGCTGAGTTAGCCTGATCGGACACACCCGGTGTGGGACTGAGCACACACGCACAGGCTCCATCCCGGGCCTAGTGCTGAGTTAGCCTGATCGCGCACACCCAGTGTGGGACTGAGCACACACGCACAGGCTCCATCCCGGGCCTAGTGCTGAGTTAGCCTGATCGCGCACACCCAGTGTGGGACTGAGCACACACGCACAGGCTCCATCCCGGGCCTAGTGCTGAGTTAGCCTGATCGCGCACACCCGGTGTGGGACTGAGCACACACGCACAGGCTCCATCCCGGGCCTAGTGCTGAATTAGCCTGATCGGACACACCCGGTGTGGGACTGAGCACACACGCACAGGCTCCATCCCGGGCCTAGTGCTGAGTTAGCCTGATCTCTGACACCCGGTGTGGGGCTGAGCATACACGCACAGGCTCCATCCTGGGCCTAGTGCTGAGTTAGCCTGATCTCTGACACCCGGTGTGGGGCTGAGCACACACGCACAGGCTCCATCCCGGGCCGAGTGCTGAATTAGCCTGATCGGACACACCCAGTGTGGGACTGAGCACATACGCACAGGCTCCATCCCGGGCCTAGTGCTGAGTTAGCCTGATCTCTGACACCCGGTGTGGGGCTGAGCATACACGCACAGGCTCCATCCTGGGCCTAGTGCTGAGTTAGCCTGATCTCTGACACCCGGTGTGGGGCTGAGCACACACGCACAGGCTCCATCCCGGGCCGAGTGCTGAGTTAGCCTGATGGTGCACACCCGGTGTGGGACTCACTCACGAGTTAGCCTGATCTCTCCCTCTCACTCACGAGTTAGCCTGATCTCTCTCTCACTCATGAGTTAACCTGATCGATCTCTCTCACTCACGAGTTAGCCTGATCTCTCACTCACTCACGAGTTGCCCTGATCTCTCTCACTCACTCACGAGTTAGCCTGATCTCTCTCACTCACTCACGAGTTACCCTGATCTCTCTCACTCACGAGTTAGCCTGATCCCTCTCACTCACGAGTTGCCTGATCGATCTCTCTCACTCACGAGTTAGCCTGATCTCTCTCACTCACACTCACTCGCGAGTTAGCCTGATCTCTCTCACTCACTCGCGAGTTAGCCAGATCTGTCTCACTCACTCGCGAGTTAGCCTGATCTCACTCACTCGCAAGTTAGCCTGATCTCTCTCATTCACTCACTCACGAGTTAGCCTGATCTCTCACTCTCTCTCACTCGCGAGGTAGCCTGATCTCTCTCACTCACACTCACTCGCGAGTTAGCCTGATCTCTCTCACTCACTCACTCGCGAGTTAGCCAGATCTGTCTCACTCACTCGCGAGTTAGCCTGATCTCTCTCTCTCACTCGCGAGTTAGCCTGATCTCTCTCTCTCACTCGCGAGTTAGCCTGATCTCTCTCACTCACTCGCGAGTTAGCCTGATCTCTCTCACTCACTCGCGAGTTAGCCTGATCTCTCTCACTCACTCGCGAGTTAGCCTGATCTCTCTCACTCACTCGCGAGTTAGCCTGATGTCTCTCACTCACTCGCGAGTTAGCCTGATCTCTCTCACTCACTCGCGAGTTAGCCTGATCTCTCTCTCTCACTCACTCACGAGTTGGCCTGATCTCTCACTCACGAGTGAGCCTGATCTCTCTCTCTCACTCACTCGCGAGGTAGCCTGATCTCTCTCTCTCACACTCACTCGCGAGGTAGCCTGATCTCTCTCACTCACACTCACTCGCGAGTTAGCCTGATCTCTCTCACTCACTCGCGAGTTAGCCTGATCTCTCTCTCTCACTCGCGAGTTAGCCTGATCTCTCTCACTCACTCGCGACGTAGCCTGATCTCTCACTCACTCACGAGTTAGCCTGATCTCTCTCACTCATCGCGACTTAGCCTGATGTCTCTCACTCACTCGCGAGTTAGCCTGATGACTCTCACTCACGCGAGTTAGCCTGATGTCTCTCACTCACTCGCGAGTTAGCCTGATGTCTCTCACTCACTCGCGAGTTAGCCTGATGTCTCTCACTCACTCGCGAGTTAGCCTGATGTCTCTCACTCACTCGCGAGTTAGCCTGATGTCTCTCACTCACTCGCGAGTTAGCCTGATGTCTCTCACTCGCGAGTTAGCCTGATCTCTCTCTCACTCGCGAGTTAGCCTGATCTCTCTCACTCACTCGCGAGTTAGCCTGATGTCTCTCACTCACTCGCGAGTTAGCCTGATCTCACTCACTCACTCGCGAGTTAGCCAGATCTGTCTCACTCACTCGCGACTTAGCCTGATGTCTCTCACTCACTCGCGAGTTAGCCTGATGACACTCACTCGCGAGTTGGCCTGATCTCTCACTCACGAGTGAGCCTGATCTCTCTCTCTCACTCACTCGCGAGGTAGCCTGATCTCTCTCACTCACACTCACTCGCGAGTTAGCCTGATCTCTCTCACTCACACTCACTCGCGAGTTAGCCTGATCTCTCTCACTCACTCGCGACTTAGCCTGATGTCTCTCACTCACTCGCGACTTAGCCTGATGTCTCTCACTCACTCGCGACTTAGCCTGATGTCTCTCACTCGCTCGCGACTTAGCCTGATGTCTCTCACTCGCTCGCGAGTTAGCCTGATGTCTCTCACTCGCTCGCGAGTTAGCCTGATGTCTCTCACTCGCTCGCGACTTAACCTGATGCCTCTCACTCGCTCACGAGTTAGCCTGATGCCTCTCACTCGCTCGCGAGTTAGCCTGATGCCTCTCACTCGCTCGCGAGTTAGCCTGATGCCTCTCACTCGCTCGCGAGTTAGCCTGATGCCTCTCACTCGCTCGCGAGTTAGCCTGATGCCTCTCACTCGCTCGCGAGTTAGCCTGATGCCTCTCACTCGCTCGCGAGTTAGCCTGATGCCTCTCACTCGCTCGCGAGTTAGCCTGATGCCTCTCACTCGCTCGCGAGTTAGCCTGATGCCTCTCACTCGCTCGCGAGTTAGCCTGATGCCTCTCAGTCGCTCGCGAGTTAGCCTGATGCCTCTCAGTCGCTCGCGAGTTAGCCTGATGCCTCTCACTCGCTCGCGAGTTAGCCTGATGCCTCTCACTCGCTCGCGAGTTAGCCTGATGCCTCTCACTCGCTCGCGAGTTAGCCTGATGCCTCTCACTCGCTCGCGAGTTACCCTGATGCCTCTCACTCGCTCGCGAGTTAGCCTGATGCCTCTCACTCGCTCGCGAGTTAGCCTGATGCCTCTCACTCGCTCGCGAGTTAGCCTGATGCCTCTCACTCGCTCGCGAGTTAGCCTGATGCCTCTCACTCGCTCGCGAGTTAGCCTGATGCCTCTCACTCGCTCGCGAGTTAGCCTGATGCCTCTCACTCGCTCGCGAGTTAGCCTGATGCCTCTCACTCGCTCGCGAGTTAGCCTGATCTCTCTCACTCGCTCGCGAGTTAGCCTGATCTCTCTCACTCACTCGCGAGTTAGCCTGATCTCTCTCTCTCTCTCACTCGCGAGTTAGCCTGATCTCGCTCACTCACTCGCGAGTTAGCCTGATCTCTCTCTCACTCACGAGTTAACCTGATCGATCTCTCTCACTCACGAGTTAGCCTGATCGATCTCTCTCACTCACTCGCGAGTTAGCCTGATCTCTCTCACTCACTCGCGCGTTAGCCTGAGCTCTCTCACTCACGAGTGAGCCTGATCTCTCTCACTCACTCACTCGCGAGTTAGCCTGATCTCACTCACTCACTCACGAGTTAGCCTGATCTCTCACTCACGAGTGAGCCTGATCTCTCTCTCTCTCTCACTCACTCGCGAGGTAGCCTGATCTCTCTCTCTCTCTCGCGAGTTAGCCTGATCTCTCTCACTCACTCGCGAGTTAGCCTGATCTCTCTCACTCACTCGCGCGTTAGCCTGAGCTCTCTCACTCACGAGTGAGCCTGATCTCTCTCACTCACTCACTCGCGAGTTAGCCTGATCTCACTCACTCACTCACGAGTTGGCCTGATCTCTCACTCACGAGTGAGCCTGATCTCTCTCTCTCTCTCACTCACTCGCGAGTTAGCCTGATCTCTCTCACTCACTCGCGAGTTAGCCTGATCTCTCTCTCTCACTCGCGACGTAGCCTGATCTCTCTCACTCGCTCGCGAGTTAGCCTGATCTCTCTCACTAACTCGCGACTTAGCCTGATCTCTCTCACTCACTCACGAGTTAGCCTGATCTCACTCACTCACGAGTTAGCCTGATCTCTCTCTCTCACTCGCGACTTAGCCTGATCTCTCTCACTCACTCACGAGTTAGCCTGATCTGTCTCTCACTCGCGAGTTAGCCTGATCTCTCTCACTCACTCGCGACGTAGCCTGATCTCTCTCACTCACTCGCGACTTAGCCTGATCTCTCACTCACTCGCGACTTAGCCTGATCTCTCTCACTCACTCGCGACTTAGCCTGATCTCTCTCACTCACTCTCGAGTTAGCCTGATCTCTCCCCCTCCCTCGCGAGTTAGCCTGATCTCTCTCACTCGCGAGTTAGCCTGATCTCTCTCACTAGCGAGTTAGCCTGATCTCTCTCACTCACGAGTTAGCCTGATCTCTCTCACTCGCTAGCCTGATCTCTCTCACTCGCGAGTTAGCCTGATCTCTCTCACTCGCGAGTTAGCCTGATCTCTCTCACTCGCGAGTTAGCCTGATCTCTCTCACTCGCGAGTTAGCCTGATCTCTCTCACTCGCGAGTTAGCCTGATCTCTCTCACTCGCGAGTTAGGCTGATCTCACTCGCGAGTTAGGCTGATCTCTCTCACTCGCGAGTTAGCCTGATCTCTCTCACTCGCGAGTTAGCCTGATCTCTCTCACTCGCGAGTTAGCCTGATCTCTCTCACTCGCGAGTTAGCCTGATCTCTCTCACTCGCGAGTTAGCCTGATCTCTCTCACTCGCGAGTTAGCCTGATCTCTCTCACTCGCGAGTTAGCCTGATCTCTCTCACTCGCGAGTTAGCCTGATCTCTCTCACTCGCGAGTTAGCCTGATCTCTCTCACTCGCGAGTTAGCCTGATCTCTCTCACTCGCGAGTTAGCCTGATCTCTCTCACTCGCGAGTTAGCCTGATCTCTCTCACTCGCGAGTTAGCCTGATCTCTCTCACTCGCGAGTTAGCCTGATCTCTTTCACTCGCGAGTTAGCCTGAACTCTCTCACTCGCGAGTTAGCCTGAACTCTCTCACTCGCGAGTTAGCCTGATCTCTCTCACTCGCGAGTTAGCCTGATCTCTCTCACTCGCGAGTTAGCCTGATCTCTCTCACTCGCGAGTTAGCCTGATCTCTCTCACTCGCGAGTTAGCCTGATCTCTCTCACTCGCGAGTTAGCCTGATCTCTCTCACTCGCGAGTTAGCCTGATCTCTCTCACTCGCGAGTTAGCCTGATCTATCTCACTCGCGAGTTAGCCTGATCTCTCTCACTCGCGAGTTAGCCTGATCTCTCTCACTCGCGAGTTAGCCTGATCTCTCTCACTCGCGAGTTAGCCTGATCTCTCTCACTCGCGAGTTAGCCTGATCTCTCTCACTCGCGAGTTAGCCTGATCTCTCTCACTCGCGAGTTAGCCTGATCTCTCTCACTCGCGAGTTAGCCTGATCTCTCTCACTCGCGAGTTAGCCTGATCTCTCTCACTCGCGAGTTAGCCTGATCTCTCTCACTCGCGAGTTAGCCTGATCTCTCTCACTCGCGAGTTAGCCTGATCTCTCTCACTCGCGAGTTAGCCTGATCTCTCTCACTCCCGAGTTAGCCTGAGATCTCTCACTCACTCGTGAGTTAGCCTGATCTCTCTCACTCACTCGTGAGTTAACCTGATCTCTCTCTCTCACTAGTGAGTTAGCCTGATCTCACTCACTCACTCGCGAGTTAGCCTGATCCCTCTCACTCACTCACGAGTTAGCCTGATCTCTCTCACTCTCTCTCTCGCGAGTTAGCCTGATATCTCTCACTCACTCACTCGCGAGTTAGCCTGATATATCTCACTCACTCACTCGCGAGTTACCCTGCACTCACTCACTCGCGAGTTAGCCTGATATCTCTCTCTCACTCACTCGCGAGTTAGCCTGATTTCTCTCACTCACTCACTCACGTGTTAGCCTGATCTCACTCACTCGCGAGTTAGCCTGATCTCACTCACTCACGAGTTAGCCTGATCTCACTCACTCACGAGTTAGCCTGATCTCTCTCACTCACTCACGAGTTAGCCTGATCTCTCTCTCTCACTCACTCGCGAGTTAGCCTGATCTCTCTCTCTCTCACTCACTCGCGAGTTCGCCTGATCTCTCTCACTCACTCGCGAGTTAGCCTGATCTCTCACTCACTCACTCGCGAGTTAGCCTGATCTCTCTCACTCACTCACTCGCGAGTTAGCCTGATCTCTCTCACTCACTCACTCGCGAGTTAGCCTGATCTCTCTCTCTCACTCACGAGTTAGCCTGATCCCTCTCACTCACTCGCGAGTTAGCCTGATCTCTCTCACTCACTCGTGAGTTAGCCTGATCTCTCTCTCTCACTCGCGAGTTAGCCTGATATATCTCACTCGCGAGTTAGCCTGATATCTCTCACTCACTCACTCGCGAGTTAGCCTGAAATCTCTCACTCACTCACGAGTTAGCCTGATCTCTCTCTCACTCAGTCACGAGTTAGCCTGATCTCTCTCACTCACTCACTCGCGAGTTAGCCTGATATCTCTCTCTCACTCGCGAGTTAGCCTGATATCTCTCACTCTCTCTCTCGCGAGTTAGCCTGATATCTCTCTCTCACTCACTCACTCACGAGTTAGCCTGATCTCTCTCACTCACTCACGAGTTAGCCTGATATATCTCACTCACTCACTCGCGAGTTACCCTGATCTCACTCACTCACTTGCGAGTTAGCCTGATCTCTCTCACTCACTCACTCGCGAGTTAGCCTGATCTCTCTCTCTCACTCACTCGCGAGTTACCCTGATCTCACTCACTCGCGAGTTACCCTGATCTCACTCACTCACTCGCGAGTTAGCCTGATATATCTCACTCACTCAGTCGCGTGTTACCCTGCACTCACTCACTCGCGAGTTAGCCTGATATCTCTCTCTCACTCACTCGCGAGTTAGCCTGATATCTCTCTCTCACTCACTCGCGAGTTCGCCTGATCTCTCTCTCACTCACGAATTCGCCTGATCTCTCTCACTCACTCGTGAGTTAGCCTGATCTCTCTCTCTCTCTCTCTCTCTCTCTCTCGCGAGTTAGCCTGATCTCTCTCACTCACTCGCGAGTTAGCCTGATCTCTCTCTCTCACTCACTCGTGAGTTAGCCTGATCTCTCTCTCTCTCTCTCACTCACGAGTTAGCCTGATCTCTCTCACTCACTCGCGAGTTAGCCTGATCTCTCTCACTCACTCGCGAGTTAGCCTGATCTCTCTCACTCACTCGCGAGTTAGCCTGATCTCTCTCACTCACTCGCGAGTTAGCCTGATCTCTCTCTCACTCGCAAGTTAGCCTGATCTCTCTCTCTCCCTCGCGAGTTAGCCTGATCTCTCTCTCACTCGCAAGTTAGCCTGATCTCTCACTCACTCGCGAGTTAGCCTGATCTCTCTCTCACTCGCAAGTTAGCCTGATCTCTCTCTCTCACTCACGAGTTAGCCTGATCTCTCTCTCTCACTCATTCGCGAGTTAGCCTGATCTCTCTCTCACTCGCAAGTTAGCCTGATCTCTCTCTCTCACTCACGAGTTAGCCTGATCTCTCTCTCTCACTCATTCGCGAGTTAGCCTGATCTCTCTCTCACTCGCAAGTTAG
>NW_027254656.1:138050-154960 GCF_044704955.1 Pristiophorus japonicus | reverse complement strand
ACAGGTGCAGCACTCCCTCAGTACTGCCCCTCCGACAATGCGGCGCTCCCTCAGTACTGCCCCTCCGACAGTGCGGCGCTCCCTCAGTACTGCCCCTCCTACAGTGCGGCACTCCCTCAGTACTGCCCCTCCGACAGTGCGGCACTCCCTCAGTACTGCCCTGGAGTGTCAGCCTACATGTTTTCTGATCAAGTCCCTGGAGTGGGACTCAAACCCACATCATTCTGACTCAGAGGCGAGAGTGGTACCCACTGAGCCATGGCTGACAAAGCGAGGTCGAGAGGCGGAGAGGTTCAGGGAGGGAGTTCCAGAGCTTGGGGCCCAGGCAACAGAAGGCACGGCCACCGATGGTGGAGCGATTATAATCAGGGATGGTCAGGAGGGCAGAGTTAGAGGAGCGCAGACATCTCGGGGAGTTGTGAGGCTGGAGGAGGTTACAGAGATAGGGAGGGGTGTCAGGGCTGGAGGTTACAGAGATAGGGAGGGGTGTCGGGGCTGGAGGAGGTTACAGAGATAGGGAGGGGTGTCGGGGCTGGAGGGGTTATAGAGATAGGGAGGGATGTAGGGGCTGGAGGAGGTTACAGAGATAGGGAGGGGTGTAGGGGCTGGAGGAGGTTACAGAGATAGGGAGGGGTGTAGGGGCTGGAGGAGGTTACAGAGATAGGGAGGGGTGTAGGGGCTGCAGGAGGTTACAGAGATAGGGAGGGGTGGAGGGACTGGAGGAGGTTACAGAGATAGGGAGGCGTGTAGGGGCTGAAGGAGGTTACAGAGATAGGGAGGGGTGTAGGGACTGGAGGAGGTTACAGAGATAGGGAGGCGTGTAGGGGCTGAAGGAGGTTACAGAGATAGGGAGGGGTGTAGGGGCTGGAGGAGGTTACAGAGATAGGGAGGGGTGTAGGGGCTGGAGGAGGTTACAGAGATAGGGAGGGGTGTAGGGGCTGGAGGAGGTTACAGAGATAGGGAGGGGTGCAGGGGCTGGAGGAGGTTACAGAGATAGGGAGGGGTGTGGGAGGCCAGCCAGGAGTGCGTTGGAATAGTCAAGTCTGGAGGTAACGGGGGCACGGATGAGGGTTTCAGCAGCGGATGAGCTGAGGCAGGAGGATGGAGACGGGCGATGTCACGCGATGCAGGGAAGTCTTGCTCCAGTTATACAGGGTATTGGTGAGGCCACACCTGGAGTACTGCGTGCAGTTTTGCTCTCCGTATTTACGAAAGGATATACTTTGCTTTGGAGGCAGTTCAGAGAAGGTTCACTCGGTTGATTCCGGGGATGAGGGGGTTGACTTATGAGGAAAGGTTGAGGAGGTTGGGCCTCTACTCATTGGAATTCAGAAGAATGAGAGGTGATCTTATCGAAACGTATCAGATTATGAGGGGGCTTGACAAGGTGGATGCAGAGAGGATGTTCCCACTGATGGGGGAGACTAGAACTAGGGGGCATGGTCTTAGAATAAGGGGCCGCTCATTTAAAACTGAGATGAGGAGGAATTTCTTCTCTCAGAGGGTTGTAAATCTGTGGAACTCGCTGCCTCAGAGAGCTGTGGAAGCCGGGACATTGAATATATTTAAGACAGAGATAGACAGATCCTTAACCGATAAGGGGATAAGGGGGCGGGCAGGGAAGTGGAGCTGAGTCCATGATCGGATCAGCCATGATGGTATTAAATGGCGGCGCAGGCTCGAGGGGCCGAATGGCCGACTCCTGCTCCTGTTTCTGATGTTGTTCTGGACGGAGTTGAGAGGTCACTGTGCTAACCTCGTTCCCCGTTCCCTCCCCCGCCCGGTGTTCAGATGGAGGAGGAGCGCGAGTCCCAGCGGACGCGGGAGGCCGAGCTCGAGCGGGAGGTGTCCGCGGGGCAGGAGGCCCTGCTCCGGAGGGAGTCGGAGCGGGCGGAGCTGGAGGCCGAAGGTCAGCGGGCGGCCCAATCGCTGCAGAGGTCGCAGGTCGGGGCCGAGGGGCTGCGGAAGGAGCTGGACGAGGCGCGGGAGGCCGCTACGGACTTGCGGGAACGTCTGACGCAGGTGAGTGATGACCGGGGGCAGGGTGGGGAGGTGTAATGTGTTTGTTGTTCACCCGACTGTGGTCCTTAGCCCTCACAACTTATAGTGGGTCAGGACAACACAAGGCGCAACATTTTAGGCTTAACCCAGAGTCCGTTTTATTACGCAGCAATAAACCGGTTCACAACTACAGGACCAGGCTGTCGAGAGAAATTGACCCAAGAAATACTATCACCATAAGAACATCAGAAATAGGAGCAGGAGTCGGCCATTCGGCCCCTCGAGCCTGCTCCGCCATTTACATAGAAACGTAGAAACATAGAAACATAGAAAATAGGTGCAGGAGTCGGCCATACAGCCCCTCGAGTCTGCTCCGCCATTCAATGAGTTCATGGCTGATCATTCACCTCAGTACCCCTTTCCTGCTTTCTCACCATACCCCTGATCCCCCTCGTAGTAAGGACTTCATCTAACTCCTTTTTGAATATATTTAGTGAATTGGCCTCAACAACTTTCTGTGGTAGAGAATTCCACAGGTTCACCACTCTCTGGGTGAAGAAGTTCCTCCGCATCTCGGTCCTAAATGGCTTACCCCTTATCCTTAGACTGTGACCTCTGGTTCTGGACTTCCCCAACATTGGGAACATTCTTCCTGCATCTAACCCGTCAGAATTTTAAATGTTTCTATGAGGTCCCCTCTCATTCTTCTGAACTCCAGTGAATACAAGCCCAGTTGATCCAGTCTTTCTTGATAGGTCAGTCCCGCCATCCCGGGAATCAGTCTGGTGAACCTTCGCTGCACTCCCTCAATAGCAAGAATGTCCTTCCTCAGGTTCGGAGACCAAAACTGTACACAATACTCCAGATGTGGCCTCACCAATGCCCTGTACAACTGTAGCAACACCTCCCTGCCCCTGTACTCAAATCCCCTCGCTATGAAGGCCAACATGCCATTTGCTTTCTTAACCGCCTGCTGTACCTGCATGCCAACCTTCAATGACTGATGTACCATGACACCCAGGTCTCTTTGCACCTCCCCTTTTCCTAATCTGTCACCATTCAGATAATAGTCTGTCTCTCTGTTTTTACCACCAAAGTGGATAACCTCACATTTATCCACATTATACTTCATCTGCCATGCATTTGCCCACTCACCTAACCTATCCAAGTCGCTCTGCAGCCTCATAGCATCCTCCTCGCAGCTCACACTGCCACCCAACTTAATACCATCATGGCTGATCCGATCATGGACACAGCTCCACTTCCCTGCCCGCCCCCTTATCCCCTTATCGGTTAAGGAACTGTCTATCACTGTCTTAAATATATTCAATGTCCCGGCTTCCACAGCTCTCTGAGGCAGCGAATTCCACAGATTTACAACCCTCTGAGAGAAGAAATTCCTCCTCATCTCAGTTTTAAATGGGCGGTCCCTTATTCTAAGACCATGCCCCCTAGTTCTAGTCTCCCCCATCAGTGGGAACATCCTCTCTGCATCCACCTTGTCAAGCCCCCTCATAATCTTATACGTTTCCATAAGATCACCTCTCATTCTTCTGAATTCCAATGAGTAGAGGCCCAACCTCCTCAACCTTTCCTCATAAGTCAACCCCCTCATCCCCAGAATCAACCGAGTGAACCTTCTCTGAACTGCCTCCAAAGCAAGTATATCCTTTCATAAATACGGAAACCAAAACTGCACGCATTACTCCAGGTGAGGTCTCACCAATACCCTGTATAACTGGAGCAAGACTTCCCTGCTTTTATACTCCATCCCCTTTGCAATAAAGGCCAAGATACCATTGGCCTTCCTGATCACTTGCTGTACCTGTATACTAACCTTTTGTGTTTCATGCACCAGGACCCCCAGGTCCCGCTGTACTGCAGCACTTTGCGATCTTTCTCCATTGAAATAATAATTAGCTTTTTTACTTTTCCTGCCAAAGTGGATAACCTCACATTTTTTAATTTGTGTACTTGTACCCCGAGGTCTTTTTGTTCCTCCCAAACTCGCGCCCTCCAAGTAATAAGCGACCTTCCCTTTCCGTCCGACCGAAATATATGAGGAGAGATTGGGTCGACTGGGCCCTGTATTCACTGGAGTTTAGAAGAATGAGAGGGGATCTCATTGAAAGGTATAAAATTCTGACGGGGTTGGACAGACTGGATGTGGGGAGGGTGTTTCCCCGGGGCTGGGAAGTCTAGAACAAGGGCTCACACAGTCTCAGGATACGGGGGAGGAAATTTAGGAGCGAGATGAGGAGAAATGTCTTCACTCAGAGGGTGGTGAACCTGTGGAATTCTCTACCACAGAAGGCTGTGGGGGCCAAGTCACTGAATATATTTAAGAGGGAGATAGATAGATTTCTAGACACAA
This sequence comes from Pristiophorus japonicus, assembly GCF_044704955.1. NCBI lineage: Eukaryota > Metazoa > Chordata > Chondrichthyes > Pristiophoridae > Pristiophorus > Pristiophorus japonicus. The sequence continues at coordinate 150,585 of NW_027254656.1, read as the reverse complement.
AAGGCCTCAAGGGGTATGGGGAGAAAGTGGGAATATGGTGTTGGGATAGAGAACCAGCAATGATCATTCATCTGCAGTCTCTCAAACGGGGAGGACTTGCTTCCACAAGTTGACAGATGTTTCAATGAAGGACCCAATGTTCCAGTCCTGAACTCCAATCGAGGGGGTGGAAGATGCCTGTGCGTGGATTGTTTTAACGTGGGGTGACCGTTGCACACCAGTCACCACACGGGCTCAACAGAGCTAGGTCTTGGTCCAGTGGCTGGGTTAACCAGGACGACTGGAGACCAGCTCTGCTGCACGGACCCAGTGCGCACAACATATCGCAGTGTGGGCTGGGTCCGTGCTGACCCCGGGCCCTCGGCTCTTCTGGGCTCCGTACCCTCATTCGCCGCACCTCCGCCCACGGTGTTCCAGGGCCCGGCGCTCCAACTCTATCATAGCCCCGACCTGCGGTGGTGATCTCACACTGGTCGGGGCGGCCTACCATGTTCCGGGAAGACCATCGCCACACTGGAGGACCAACGTTTGGAGATGTCTCTGAAGACCATCTCCACACTGGAGGACCAACGTTTGGAGATGTCTCTGAAGACCATCTCCACACTGGAGGACCAACCTTTGGAGATGTCTCTGAAGACCATCTCCACACTGGAGGACCAACGTTTGGAGATGTCTCTGAAGACCATCACCACACTGGAGGACCAATGTTTGGAGATATCTCTGAAGACCATCACCACACTGGAGGACCAATGTTTGGAGATGTCTCTGAAGACTATCTCCACACTGGAGGACCAACGTTTGGAGATGTCTCTGAAGACCATCTCCACACTGGAGGATCAACGTTTGGAGATGTCTCTGAAGACTATCACCACACTGGAGGACCAACGTTTGGAGATGTCTCTGAAGACTATCGCCACACTGGAGGACCAATGTTTGGAGATGTCTCTGAAGACCATCTCCACACTGGAGGATCAACGTTTGGAGATGTCTCTGAAGACTATCACCACACTGGAGGACCAACGTTTGGAGATGTCTCTGAAGACCATCTCCACACTGGAGGACCAATGTTTGGAGATGTCTCTGAAGACCATCTCCACACTGGAGGACCAACGTTTGGAGATGTCTCTGAAGACCATCTCCACACTGGAGGACCAATGTTTGGAGATGTCTCTGAAGACCATCTCCACACTGGAGGACCAATGTTTGGAGATGTCTCTGAAGACCATCGCCACACTGGAGGACCAACGTTTGCTCCAAGCCTGTGTTGGTGTGTCAGTGAAGCAGTACTGGCATTGTTCATACGGGCAGGGAACAGGAGGAGCTTGCGAAACCGTTGTGGTACATGTCACTCTGGGAGGGTTCTCCGGAGAGACAGCAGGGTCTCCACACCGGGACAGATACCCTCCCAGAGTGACATGCACCACAACCATTTCACCAGCTCCCCCTCCCTCCCCATGTCAGTAACGGCTCCGCTGGAATGTGATGATCGGGAGAGGGGATCTTGGGGACATTGTGCAAGGAGGGAAGAAGAGATGGGACTGGTGGGAAGGGTCTGACAGTGTCGGCACACGGCAGGCAGTGTACGGAGATGGTTAATTGGGTCCCACTTGGCCCTCCGCGGCTGTGGGAGGACTGACTGTCACCGGGAGAGTTTATGTCAGACAGGGTTTGCAGGAAGTGAGACGGAGTTCAGGTTACAACATGGAAATAGCACCAGGACCCATGGCAGGTCAAGACAGAGTTCCAGGCCCCACACGGGGATAATACAGCAGCCCCAGCACTGGGAGTAATTAATAACAATCGTCCGAGAGAGAGGAGCAGGGAGAGAGGGGCAGGGAGAGAGGGGTAGGGAGAGAGGGGCAGGGAGAGAGAGAGAGAGAGAGAGAGTGACAGAGAGAGAGAGTGACAGAGAGAGAGAGAGACAGAGAGACAGAGAGAGAGAGAGAGAGAGAGAGACAGAGAGAGAGAGAGAGACAGAGAGAGAGAGAGAGAGACAGACAGAGAGAGACAGAGAGAGAGAGAGAGGAGAGAGAGAGAGAGAGACAGAGAGAGAGCGAGCAAGTGACAGAGAGAGAGAGACAGAGACAGAGAGAGAGGGACAGAGAGAGAGAGAGAGAGACAGAGAGAGAGAGAGAGAGAGAGACAGAGAGAGAGAGAGAGAGTGAGACAGAGAGAGAGACAGACAGAGAGAGAGAGAGAGAGAGAGAGACAGAGAGAGACAGAGAGAGAGCGAGCAAGTGACAGAGAGAGAGAGACAGAGAGAGAGAGAGACAGAAAGAGACACAGAGAGAGATGGAGAGAGAGACAGATAGAGTCAGATAGAGTCAGATAGAGTCAGAGAGAAAGAGAGACAGAAAGAGACACAGAGAGAGATGGAAAGAGAGACAGATAGAGTCAGAGAGAGAGACGGAGAGCACGAGTGAACACAGCCCGATGAGATCGACACGCGACAACGACAGGCGATATACGAGGCATCCGGGAAAGGGCAGGGAGAGCGGGATCACGCAGGGTGCGGGGGCTCTGTGTCCCAGTCTCCTCCTCCGACTTGTTCCCGCGGGGCTCGGGGAAGAGGTGCAGGTCCTTGCACAGGGTGTTGGAGTATTCCCACATCTCCTTGCAGCGATGGAATTCTGTGCCTCACGCTCCTTGATCAGCGAGATCACCTTCACCAACATGTCGGCCACATGCATGTCTTTGGTGTGCGAAGGGAAAACCTCAGCATGGGCTCGAGAAAATCACGATGCTTTGCGTGTGTTCCCGACTGCCGCAGTCCCTGATCAGCCATGATCAGATTGAATGGTGGGGCAGGCTCGAAGGGCCGAATGGCCGACTCCTGCACCGATTTTCTGTGTTTCTCATCGTCATCATCATCGTAGGCAGTCCCTCGGAGTCGAGGAAGACTTGCCTCCACTCTAACAGTGAGTCCTCAGGTGACTGAACCGTCCAATAAGGGAGCCACAGTCCCTGTCACAGGTGGGACAGACAGTGGTTGAGGGAAGGGGAGGGTGGGACTGGTTTGCCGCACGCTCCTTCCGCTGCCTGCGCTTGGTCTCTGCACGCTCTCGGCGACGAGACTCGAGGTGCTCAGCGCCCTCCCGGATGCACTTCCTCCTCTTAGGGCGGACTGGTCTTTGGGCCCAGGGACTCCCAGGTGTCGGTGGGGATGTTGCACTTTATCAGGGAGGGTGTCCCTTGTAACGTTTCCTCTGCCCACCTGGGGCTCACTTGCCGTGAAGGAGTTCCGAGTGGAGCGCTTGCTTTGGGAGTCTGGTGTCCGGTGCGTGCGGACAATGTGGCCCTGCCCAGCGGAGCTGGTCGAGTGTGGTCAGTGCTTCGATGCTGGGGATGTTGGGCCTGGTCGAGGACGCTAACGTTGGTGCGTCTGTCCTCCCGGGGGATTTGCAGGGTCTTGCGGAGACAGCGTTGGTGGTATTTCTCCAGCGACTTGAGGTGTCTACTCTACATGGTCCATGTCTCTGAGCCATACAGGAGGGCGGGTATCACTACAGCCCTGTAGACCATGAGCTGGGGGTGAGATACCTACTGTACATGGTCCATGTCTCTGAGCCATACAGGAGGGCGGGTATCACTACAGCCCTGTAGACCATGAGCTGGGGGTGAGATACCTACTGTACATGGTCCATGTCTCTGAGCCATACAGGAGGGTGGGTATCACTACAGCCCTGTAGACCATGAGCTGGGGGTGAGATACCTACTGTACATGGTCCATGTCTCTGAGCCATACAGGAGGGCGGGTATCACTACAGCCCTGTAGACCATGAGCTCGGTGGTAGATTTGAGGGCCTGGTCTTCAAACACTCTGTTCCTCAGGCGGCCGAAGGCTGCACTGGCGCACTGGAGGCGGTGTTGGATCTCGTCGTTGATGTTTGTTCTTGTTGATAGGAGCCTCCCGCGTTGTGGGAAATGGTCCCCGGTGTCCAGGGCCGGGCCGTGGATCTTGGTGACTGGGGGCAGTGCTGTGCGGTGCTGTGTTGTAATTGAGCTGAAATGGCTGTTTTTTATTTCCGGTTTTGCCTCCCCCTGACCCGGACAGGTTGTCAGACAGCGTACTGGGCTGAGTGAGGACGCCCAGCGGACCCAGCACAGGCTGCAGGCTCTGACAGAGACGCTAATCCGCAGTAACCGCGATCACGAGGCCCTGGCTCGCGACAAGGCCTCAGTGGATGTGCAGCTCACCACGGCCCAGAGGGAGAACCGGGTGTTGGGGGAGGAGCTGGCTGGCCTGAGGTAGGCCTCGCTTTTCTCTCCCTCCTTCTCTCTCCCTCTCCCTCTCCCGCCTTCTCTCCCTCTCCCTCTCCCGCCTTCTCTCTCCCTCCTTCTCTCTCCCTCCTTCTCTCTCTTCCTCTCCCTTTCCCTCCTTCTCTCTCCCTCCTTCTCTCTCCCTCCTTCTCTCTCCCTCCTTCTCTCTCTTCCTCTCCCTTTCCCTCCTTCACTCTCCCTCCTTCTCTCTCCCTCCTTCTCTCTCTCCCTCTCCCTCTCCCTCCTTCTTTCTCTCCCTCTCTCCCACCTTCTCTCTCCCTCCTTCTCTGCTCCCTCTCCCTCCTTCTCTCTCCCTCCTTCTCTCTCCCTCCTTCTCTCTCTCCCTCTCCCTCTCCCTCCTTCTCTCTCCCTCCTTCTCTCTCTCCCTCTCCCTCTCCCTCCTTCTCTCTCCCTCCTTCATTCTCTCCCTCTCCCTCCTTCTCTCTCTCCCTCCTTCTCTCTCTCCCTCCTTCTCTCTCTCCCTCTCCCTCCTTCTCTCTCTCCCTCTCTCCCTCCTTCTCTCTCCCCCCTTCTCTCTCTCCCTCCTTCTCTCTCCCCTCCTTCTCTCGCTCTCTCTCTCCTTCTCTCTCTCCCTCCTTCTCTCTCTCCCTCTCCCTCTCCCTCCTTCTCTATCTCCCTCTCCCTCTCCCTCCTTCTCTCTCTCCCTCTCTCCCTCTTTCTCTCTCCCCCCTTCTCTCTCTCTCCTCTCTCTCTCCCTCCTTCTCTCTCCCCCTCCTTCTCTCTCTCTCTCTCCTTCTCTCCCTCTTTCTCTCTCTCCCTCTCCCTCTCCCTCCTTCTCTCTCTCCCTCTCTCCCTCTCTCCCTCCTCCTCTCTCTCCCTCCTCTCTCTCTCTCTCTCTCCTGCTCCTTCTCTCTCTCTCTCTCTCCTCTCTCTCTCTCTCCTTCTCTCTCTCCCTCCTTCTCTCTCTCCCTCTTCCTCTCCCTCCTCCTCTCTCTCCCTCCTTCTCTCTCCCCCCTTCTCTCTCTCTCTCCTTCTCTCTCTCCCTCCTTCTCTCTCTTTCTCCTTCTCTCTCTCCCTCCTTCTCTCTCTCCCTCTCCCTCTCCCTCCTTCTCTCTCTCCCTCTCTCCCTCCTCCTCTCTCTCCCTCCTCTCTCTGTCTCTCTCTCGCTCCTTCTCTCTCTCTCCCTCCTTCTCTCTCCCCCCTTCTCTCTCTCTCTCCTTCTCTCTCCCTCCTTCTCTCTCTTTCTCCTTCTCTCTCTCCCTCCTTCTCTCTCTCCCTCTCCCTCTCCCTCCTTCTCTCTCTCCCTCTCTCACTCCTCCTCTCTCTCCCTCCTCTCTCTCTCTCTCTCTCGCTCCTTCTCTCTCTCTCTCTCCTTCTCTCTCTCCTCTCTCTCCTCCTTCTCTCTCTCCCTCTCCCTCTCCCTCCTTCTCTCTCTCCCTCTCTCCCTCCTCCTCTCTCTCCTCCTCTCTCTCTCTCTCTCTCGCTCCTTCTCTCTCTCTCTCTCCTTCTCTCTCTCCCTCCTTCTCTCTCTGTCTCTCACAGAAATTTACAGCACGGAGAGAGGCCATTCGGCCCATCGTGTCCGCCTCGCGCCGGCCCACCAAGAGCCACCCCGGCCTAATCCCACTTTCCCACTCTGGGTCCGTAGCCCTGTAGGTTACGGCTCTTCAAGGTGCACTGCCCAATGTGGGGAGGGTTTCTGCCTCTACCGCCCTTTCAGGCCGTGAGTTCCACCCCAGACCCCCACCACCCTCTCCCCTCAAATCCCCTCTAAACCTCCCCCCAATTACTTTCAATCCAAACCCCCTGGTTGTTGACCCCTCTGCCCAGGGAAACAGGTCTGTCCTATCCACTCTATCCAGGCCCCTCATCATTTTATACACCTCAATCAGGTCTCCCCTCAGCCTCCTCTGTTCCAAAGCAAACAACCCCAGCCTATCCAATCTTTCCTCATCGCTAAAATTCTCCAGTCCAGGCAACATCCTGGTAAATCTCCTCTGTACCCTCTCCAGTGCAACATCCTGGTAAATCTCCTCTGTACCCTCTCCAGTGCAACATCCTGGTAAATCTCCTCTGTACCCTCTCCAGTGCAACATCCTGGTAAATCTCCTCTGCACCCTCTCTAGTGCAACATCCTGGTAAATCTCCTCTGTACCCTCTCCAGTGCAACATCCTGGTAAATCTCCTCTGTACCCTCTCCAGTGCAACATCCTGGTAAATCTCCTCTGTACCCTCTCTAGTGCAACATCCTGGTAAATCTCCTCTGTACCCTCTCCAGTGCAACATCCTGGTAAATCTCCTCTGTACCCTCTCTAGTGCAACATCCTGGTAAATCTCCTCTGTACCCTCTCCAGTGCAACATCCTGGTAAATCTCCTCTGTACCCTCTCTAGTGCAACATCCTGGTAAATCTCCTCTGTACCGTCTCCAGTGCAACATCCTGGTAAATCTCCTCTGTACCCTCTCTAGTGCAACATCCTGGTCAATCTCCTCTGCACCCTCTCCAGTGCAACATCCTGGTAAATCTCCTCTGTACCCTCTCTAGTGCAACATCCTGGTAAATCTCCTCTGTACCCTCTCCAGTGCAACATCCTGGTAAATCTCTGTATCCTCTCCAGTGCAACATCCTGGTAAATCTCTGTATCCTCTCTAGTGCAACATCCTGGTAAATCTCCTCTGTACCCTCTCTTGTGCAACATCCTGATAAATCTCCTCTGTACTCTCTCCAGTGCAACATCCTGGTAAATCTCCTCTGTACCCTCTCCAGTGCAACATCCTGGTAAATCTCCTCTGTACCCTCTCTAATGCAACATCCTGGTAAATCTCCTCTGCACCCTCTCTAGTGCAGCATCCTGGTAAATCTCCTCTGTACCCTCTCCAGTGTAACATCCTGGTAAATCTCCTCTGTACCCTCTCCAGTGTAACATCCTGGTAAATCTCCTCTGTATCCTCTCCAGTGCAACATCCTGGTAAATCTCCTCTGTACCCTCTCTAGTGCAACATCCTGGTAAATCTCCTCTGTACCCTCTCCAGTGCAACATCCTGGTAAATCTCCTCTGTACCCTCTCCAGTGCAACATCCTGGTAAATCTCCTCTGTACCTCTCCAGTGCAATATCCTAGTAAATCCCCTCTGTACCCTCTCTGGTGCGATCACATATTTCCTGTAACGCGGTGACCAGACCTGCACGCAGTACTCCAGCTGTGGCCTAACAAGTGTTTTATACAGTTCAAGCATAACCCTCCCTGCTCTTGTATTCCATGCCTCGGCCAATAAAGGCAAGTATTCCGTACGCCTTTTTAACCACCTTATTTACCTGGCCTGCTACCTTCAGGGATCTGTGGACCTGCACTCCAAGGTCCCTGTGTTCCGCTACACTTCTGTGTCCTACCATTTAATGTGTATTCCCTTGCCTAGTTAGCCCTGCCCAGATGCATTCTCTCACACTATCTTGTCCCGGGTAAATCTCACCTTCGTAGCCAGTTAAGAGTTATCATTTCCAACCCTCGTAATTAGCGCCTGAATTCGCGCGGCTGAAACCAAGCGCTGTAATCTGTTTCACCATTGGCCCCTTGGCAGAGGTCGACTCGCTTGTGTTACAGAACCTTGCCTGCCCGTTCTCAGCCTCTCCCCATCTCCCCCCTCCCCATCCCCCTGCCCCCCAGTCCCTAACCACAGCAGTTGTCAGGGAATCGTCGCAAAGTGCCGCAGTACAGCGGGACCTGGGGGTTACTTGTACATGAAACACAAAAGGTTAGTATGCAGGTACAGCAAGTGATCAGGAAGGCCAATGGTATCTTGGCCTTTATTGCAAAGAGGATGGAGTATAAAAGCAGGGAAGTCTTGCTACAGCTATACAGGGTATTGGTGAGGCCACACCTGGAGTACTGCGTGCAGTTTTGGTCTCCATATTTAGGAAAAGATGTACTTGCTTTGGAGGCAGTTCAGAGAAGGTTCACTCGGTTGATTCCGGGGATGAGGGGGTTGACTTCTGAGGAAAGGTTGAGGAGGTTGGGCCTCTACTCATTGGAATTCAGAAGAATGAGAGGTGATCTTATCGAAACGTATCAGATTATGAGGGGGCTTGACAAGGTGGACACAGAGAGGATGTTCCCACTGATGGGGGAGACTAGAACTAGGGGGCATGGTCTTAGAATAAGGGGCCGCCCATTTAAAACTGAGATGAGGAGGAATTTCTTCTCTCAGAGGGTTGTAAATCTGTGGAATTCGCTGCCTCAGAGAGCTGTGGAAGCCGGGACATTGAATATATTTAAGACAGAGATAGACAGTTCCTTAACCGATAAGGGGATAAGGGGGCGGGCAGGGAAGTGGAGCTGTGTCCATGATCGGATCAGCCATGATGGTATTAAATGGTGGAGCGGGCTCGAGGGGCCGAATGGCCGATTCCTGCTCCTATTTCTGATGTTGCTCTGATTTGTCCAGGTTTTGTGACCTTGTATATTCAGGCTTTTTATCTTTTCCTTTGCTGAACAACGTTTTGCAAGTTTTAGCTCACTATAGCAACCATCTCACAGTTTCCCGATGTTATAACGACAGAAGCCATCTTACAATAGGTACTGGAGGTATTATTCAGAGTCAAGACATATCTACGATTTGACTAATGTAAAAGTTATTGTAACATCTTGTAGGATGGGGTATTATAGGGACTGGGTTATACGAACAGAAGAAATAGGAGCAGGGGTCGGCCATTCGGCCCCTCGAGCCTGCTCCGCCATTTAATACGATCATAGCTGATCTGATCATGGACTCAGCTCCACTTCCCTGCCCGCTCCCCATAACCCTTCACTCCCTTCTCGCTCAAAAATCTGTCTGTCTCCACCTTAAATATATTCAATGTCCCGGCTTCCACAGCTCTCTGAGGCAGCGAATTCCACAGATTTACAACCCTCTGAGAGAAGAAATTCCTCCTCATCTCAGTTTTAAATGGGCGGCCCCTTATTCTAAGACCATGCCCTCTAGTTCTAGTCTCCCACATCAGTGGGAACATCCTCTCTGCATCCACCTTGTCGAGCCCCCTCATAATCTGATACGTTTCGATAAGATCACCTCTCATTCTTCTGAATTCCAATGAGTAGAGGCCCAACCTCCTCAACCTTTCCTCATAAGTCAACCCCCTCATCTCTGGAATCAACCGAGTGAACCTTCTCTGAACTGCCTCCAAAGCAAGTATATCCTTCTGTAAATATGGAAACCAGAACTGTACACGCAGTACTCCAGGTGTGGCCTCACCAATACCCTGTATAACTGGAGCAAGACTTCCCTGCTTCTATACTCCATCCCCTTTGCAATAAAGGCCAAGATACCATTGGCCTTCCTGATCACTTGCTGCACCCGCGTGCTAACTTTCTGTAGCAACTGAGGTGTGAGCCAATTTTCCACATCGTTTTGACCTTTGAACTTGCCCCCCCCACCCTGCAGGATGGCCAAGGAAACCCTGGAGACCCAGCTGTTCGAGGCGGCCCAGCGCGCGATGGGGTTGGACGGTCAGGTGCAGGGTCACCAGGCCGAGATCCGTGCCCTGCAGGAGGCCAAGGAGTCACTTCAAGGTAGGCCGGGAACTGGTATTGGGGCCTGCGGGCGGGGGGGGGGGGGTCAAAGTTCATCGTTTTGTGTCACCAATCGGGTCAGGACCAGTCTATCGCACAGAAAGAGGATCGTCGGACCCAACTGGTTCTTGCCGGTGTTTATGCTCCAGAACAGCCTCGACCCTCCCCTCTTCATCTTCCCCCATCAACACATCCTTCTATTCCTTTCTCCCTCATGTGTTTATCCAGCCTGCCCTTAAATGCATCGATAAGATTCACCTCAACTCCTCCCTGTGGCAGCGAGTTCCACATTCTCACTGCTCTCTGGGTGAAGAGGTTTCCCCTGAATTCACAATTGGATTTATTTGTGTCTTGTCATATATTTATTAGTAACCATCACCCCTTGATGGTCCATAGTTCGGGTCTCTCTCCACAAGTGGAAACATCTTCTCTCAGTCAAACCTGTGATCTAACCCAGGTATATGGAGACCAGGACTGTGCACAGTGCTCCAAGTGTGGTCTAACCCAGGTATATGGAGACCAGAACTGTGCACAGTGCTCCAAGTGTGGTCTAACCCAGGTATATGGAGACCAGAACTGTGCACAGTGCTCCAAGTGTGGTCTAACCCAGGAATATGGAGACCAGAACTGTGCACGGTGCTCCAAGTGTGGTCTAACCCAGGTATATGGAGACCAGAACTGTGCACGGTGCTCCAAGTGTGGTCTAACCCAGGTATATGGAGACCAGAACTGTGCACGGTGCTCCAAGTGTGGTCTAACCCGGGTATATGGAGACCAGAACTGTGCACGGTGCTCCAAGTGTGATCTAACCCAGGTATATGGAGACCAGAACTGTGCACGGTGCTCCCAGTGTGGTCCAACTCAGGTATATGGAGACCAGAACTGTGCACGGTGCTCCAGGTGTGGTCTAACCCAGGTATATGGAGACAGAACTGTGCACAGTGCTCCAAATGTGGTCTAACCCAGGTATATGGAGACAGAACTGTGCACGGTGCTCCAAGTGTGGTCTAACCCAGGTATATGGAGACCAGAACTGTGTACAGTGCTCCAAGTGTGGTCTAACCCAGGTATATGGAGACAGAACTGCGCACAGTGCTCCAAGTGTGATCTAACCCAGGTATATGGAGACCAGAACTGTGCACAGTGCTCCAAGCGTGGTCTAACCCGGGTATATGGAGACCAGAACTGTGCACAGTGCTCCAAGTGTGGTCTGACCCAGGTATATGGAGACCAGAACTGTGCACAGTGCTCCAAGTGTGGTCTAACCCAGGTATATGGAGACCAGAACTGTGCACAGTGCTCCAAGTGTGGTCTAACCCAGGTATATGGAGACCAGAACTGTGCACAGTGCTCCAAGTGTGGTCTAACCCAGGTATATGGAGACAGAACTGTGCACGGTGCTCCAAATGTGATCTAACCCAGGTATATGGAGACCAGAACTGTGCACAGTGCTCCAAGTGTGGTCTAACCCAGGTATATGGAGACAGAACTGTGCACGGTGCTCCAAGTGTGGTCTAACCCAGGTATATGGAGACCAGGACTGTGCACAGTGCTCCAAGTGTGGTCTAACCCAGGTATATGGAGACCAGAACTGTGCACAGTGCTCCAAGTGTGGTCTAACCCGGGTATACGGAGACCAGAACTGTGCACAGTGCTCCAAGTGTGGTCTAACCCAGGTATATGGATACCAGAACTGTGCACGGTGCTCCAAGTGTGGTCTAACCCAGGTATATGGAGACCAGAACTGTGCACGGTGCTCCCAGTGTGATCTAACCCAGGTATATGGAGACCAGAACTGTGCACAGTGCTCCCAGTGTGGTCTAACCCAGGTATATGGAGACCAGAACTGTGCACAGTGCTCCAAGTGTGGTCTAACCCAGGTATATGGAGACCAGAACTGTGCACGGTGCTCCAAGTGTCTTCTAACCCAGGTATATGGAGACCAGAACTGTGCACGGTGCTCCAAGTGGTCTCACCCAGGTATATGGAGACCAGAACTTTGCACTGTGCTCCAAGTGTGGTCTAACCCAGGTATATGGTGACCAGAACTGTGCACAGTGCTCCAAGTGTGGTCTAACCCAGGTATATGGAGACTAGAACTGTGCACGGTGCTCCAAGTGTGGTCTAACCCAGGTATATGGAGACAGAACTGTGCACAGTGCTCCAAGTGTGGTCTAACCCAGGTATATGGAGACCAGAACTGTGTACAGTGCTCCAAGTGTGGTCTAACCCACGTATATGGAGACCAGAACTGTGTACAGTGCTCCAAGTGTGGTCTAACCCAGATATATGGAGACAGAACTGTGCACGGTGCTCCAAGTGTGGTCTAACCCAGGTATATGGAGACCAGAACTGTGCACAGTGCTCCAAGTGTGGTGTAACCCAGGTATATGGAGACCAGAACTGTGCACAGTGCTCCAAATGTGGTCTAACCCAGGAATATGGAGACCAGAACTGTGCACAGTGCTCCCAGTGTGGTGTAACCCAGGTATATGGAGACCAGAACTGTTCACAGTGCTCCAAGTGTGGTCTAACCCAGGTATATGGAGACCAGAACTGTGCACAGTGCTCCCAGTGTGGTCTAACCCAGGTATATGGAGACCAGAACTGTGCACAGTGCTCCCAGTGTGGTCTAACCCAGGTATATGGAGACCAGAACTGTGCACAGTGCTCCCAGTGTGGTCTAACCCAGGTATATGGAGACCAGAACTGTGCACAGTGCTCCCAGTGTGGTCTAACCCGGGTATAT
>NW_027254656.1:87889-132850 GCF_044704955.1 Pristiophorus japonicus | reverse complement strand
GAGGGGCAGTACTGAGGGAGTTGCCGCACTGTCGGAGGGGCAGTACTGAGGAGTGCCGCACTGTCGGAGGGAGGTACTGAGTGAGTGCCGCACTGTCGGAGGGGCAGTACTGAGGGAGTGCCGCACTGTCGGAGGGGCGGTACTGAGGGAGTGCCGCACTGTTGGAGGGGCGGTACTGAGGGAGTGCCGCACTGTCGGAGGGGCGGTACTGAGGGAGTGCCGCACTGTTGGAGGGGCGGTACTGAGGGAGCTCTGCACTGTCGGAGGGGCAGTACTGAGGGAGTGTTGCACTGTCGGAGGGGCAGTACTGAGGGAGCGCCGCACTGTCGGAGGGGCAGTACTGAGGGAGTGCCACACTGTCAGAGGGGCAGTACTGAGGGAGCTCTGCACTGTCGGAGGGGCAGTACTGAGGGAGTGCCGCACTGTCGGAGGGGCAGTACTGAGGAGTGCCGCACTGTCGGAGGGGCAGTACTGAGGGGAGTGCCGCACTGTCGGAGGGGCAGTACTGAGGGAGTGCCACACTGTCGGAGGGGCAGTACTGAGGGAGTGCCGCACTGTCGGAGGGTTAGTACTGAGCGAGTGCTGCACTGTCAGAGGCGCTGGAGGAGGTTACAGAGATGAACCGGACCGGCTTTAGGACCCCTGCGGGTCACAACCTTCTTTGTTTGTAGAACAGAATTCCTTTTGGGTCTTGTGTGCTCTCCGTCTCTCGTTCCCCCGCTCCGTCTCTCCCTCTCTCTCTCCGTCTGTCCTTCCCCTCTCCGTTACATCTCCCCCAGCTCTCTGTCTCCTTCCCCTCTCCGTTACACCTCCCCCAGCTCTCTATGTCCTTCCCCCGCTCCGGTTACTCCTCCCCCGGCTCTCTGTCTCCTTCCCCCTCTCTGTTACACCTCCCCCAGCTTCTGTCTCCTTCCCCCGCTCCGTTACACCTCCCTTCCCCTTCTCCCGCGAGCGAAGGAGTGGTGACGGTTCAAGGGCTTGCCGGGAGAAGAGGGGTGAGAGTTCAGAGGGCGAAGGCTACAGGAACGGTAAATGTGTGTTCATTCATTGAGTGCGGAGAGAGAGAGTGAGAGAGGGAGAGAGTGAGAGAGAGAGTGAGAGGGACAGAGAGAGAGAGAGAGAGAGAGAGGGAGAGAGAGAGAGAGAGAGAGAGAGAGAGAGGGAGAGTGAGAGAGGGAGAGAGAGAGAGGGAGAGAGAGAGAGAGAGAGAGAGGGAGAGTGAGGAGAGGGAGAGAGAGAGGGACACAGAGACAGAGAGAGAGACAGAGAGGGGGAGAGAGAGAGAGAGGGAGAGAGAGAGAGGGAGAGAGAGAGAGAGAGGGACAGAGAGAGAGAGAGAGAGACAGAGAGGGAGAGAGAGAGGGACAGAGAGAGAGAGGGAGACAGAACGAGAGACAGAGAGAGAGAGAGAGAGAGAGATAGAGAGAGAGAGTGAGAGAGAGAGAGACAGAGAGAGAGAGAGAGAGAGAGACAGAGAGAGAGAGACAGAACGAGAGAGAGACAGAACGAGAGAGAGAGAGACAGAACGAGAGAGAGAGAGACAGAGATAGAGTGAGACAGAACGAGAGACAGAGAGAGAGAGAGAGACAGAACGAGAGACAGACAGAGGGAGAGAGAGAGAGGGAGAGAGAGAGAGAGAGAGAGAGAGATGAGGACCAGTGTGTATAAAGTTGGTGTGATGAAGTGCTTTGACTGGGAGGTGAAACACTTGCGGTGATGTTAGTTGGGAGTCTGGGATTGAAGAGATTGTGTTAAACTGCGGGAGGTGAGTCTCGAGGGGAAGTTTAAATGCGGGGACATCGCGGACGTCTTTGCAAGAAGTTTAGCCGAGAGGCTGCGTGTTTTCACACATTAAATACACGGGGGGGGTTTGAAAGCTGAGTGAGAAAGTTTGAGGGGTCGCGGGGTGTGGTGTTGGGGAGATTGTTTGTAAAGTGTCGGCTCCTATTGTCCTGGGTCTGGGATGTTCCATCATCAAATACACCCAGAGGGGTCTGAGCAAGTGATCTCGTTCAATGTCAATAAATGGTGGGAGGGTCAGAGGTCAGTGCTGGAGGGGTCAGCGATCGTTAGGGGTCAGGGTATCGTTAGGGGGTCGGGGGTCAGGGGATCGTTCGGGTGAGAGAGGTCGGGATCGTTAGGGCGAGGGGGTCGGGATCGTTAGGGGTCAGGGGGTCAGGGGATCGTTAGGGCGAGGGGGTCAGGGGATTGTTAGGGGTCGGGGTATCGTTAGGGCGAGGAGGTCAGGGGATCGTTAGGGGTCAAGGGGTCAGGGGATCGTTAGAGGTCAGGGGGTCAGGGGATCGTTAGGGGTCAGGGGGTCAAGGGATCGTTAGGGGTCAGGGGGTCAGGGAATCATTAGGGCGAGGGTGTCAGGGGATCGTTAGGGGTCAGGGTATCATTAGGGCGAGGGGGTCGGGGGATCGTTAGGGGTCAGGGGGTCAGGGGATCGTTAGGGCGAGGGGGTCGGGGGATCGTTAGGGGTCAGGGGGTCAGGGTATCGTTAGGACGAGGGGGTCGGGGGATCGTTAGGGGTCAGGGGGTCAGGGTATCGTTAGGACGAGGGGGGTCGGGGGATCGTTAGGGGTCAGGGGGTCAGGGTATCGTTAGGGCGAGGGGGTCGGGGGATCGTTAGGGCGAGGGGGTCGGGGGATCGTTAGGGGTCAGGGGGTCAGGGTATCGTTAGGACGAGGGGGTCGGGGGATCGTTAGGGCGAGGGGGTCAGGGGATCGTTAGGGGACAGGGGGTCAGGGTATCGTTAGGACGAGGGGGTCAGGGGGATCGTTAGGGGTCAGGGGGTCGGGGGATCGTTAGGACGAGGGGGTCAGCGATCGTTAGGGCGAGGGGGGTCAGGTGATCGTTAGGGCGAGGGGGTCAGGGGATCGTTAGGGCGAGGGGGGTCGGGGGATCGTTAGGGGTCAGGGGGTCAGGGTATCGTTAGGACGAGGGGGTCGGGGGATCGTTAGGGCAAGGGGGTCGGGGGATCGTTAGGGCGAGGGGGTCAGGGGATCGTTAGGGCGAGGGGGATCGTTAGGGCGAGGGGGTCAGGGTATCGTTAGGGCGAGGGGGTCAGGGGATCGTTAGGGCGAGGGGGTCGGGGGATCGTTAGGGCGAGGGGGTCAGGGGATCGTTAGGGCGAGGGGGTCAGGGGATCGTTAGGGCGAGGGGGTCAGGGGATCGTTAGGGCGAGGGGGTCAGGGGATCGTTAGGGCGAGGGGGATCGTTAGGGCGAGGGGGTCAGGGGATCGTTAGGGGTCAGGGGATCGTTAGGGCGAGGGGGTCAGGGGATCGTTAGGGGTCAGGGGATCGTTAGGGCGAGGGGGTCGTGGGATCGTTAGGGCGAGGGGGATCGTTAGGGCGAGGGGGTCAGGGGATCGTTAGGGGTCAGGGGATCGTTAGGGCGAGGGGGTCGGGGGATCGTTAGGGCGAGGGGGTCGGGGGATCGTTAGGGCGAGGGGGTCGGGGGATCGTTAGGGCGAGGGGGTCGGGAGATCGTTAGGGGTCAGGGTATCATTAGGGCGAGGGGGTCAGGGGATCGTTAGGGGTCAGGGGGTCAGGGGATCGTTAGGGCGAGGGGGTCAGGGTATCGTTAGGGCGAGGGGGTCAGGGTATCGTTAGGGCGAGGGGGTCAGGGTATCGTTAGGGCGAGGGGGTCAGGGTATCGTTAGGGCGAGGGGGTCAGGGGATCGCTAGGGCGAGGGGGTCAGGGTATCGTTGGGGCGAGGGGGTCAGGGGATCGTTAGGGCGAGGGGGGTCAGGGGATCGTTAGGGCGAGGGGGTCAGGGGATCGTTAGGGCGAGGGGGTCAGGGGATCATTAGGGCGTGGGGGTCAGGGGATCGTTAGGGCGAGGGGGTCAGGGGATCGTTAGGGCGAGGGGGTCGGGGGATCGTTAGGGCGAGGGGGTCAGGAGATCGTTAGGGCGAGGGGGTCGGGGGATCGTTAGGGCGAGGGGGTCAGGGGATCGTTAGGGCGAGGGGGTCGGGGGATCGTTAGGGCGAGGGGGTCAGGGTTTCGGGGATCGGGGGGAGGGTGAACGTTGCCCGCGGTTTACCAGCCCGGGTGGTGACCCCGCTCCCTCTCCCTTTCCCCAGGCCGGAGATGGCGTCGGCGGCCTCACTGCGGGAGGAGAACGGGCTCCTGCACCAGGAGCTGGCCAGGGTGGAGGACCGCCTGGCCCAGAGTCAGGCCGAGAGGGACGAACTCGCCATCAAATACGGAGCCGTGAGTCAGAGGGTAAGGGGCAGCGGGGGCAGGGGGGGAGGGAGAAATGGTCAACTCCGCTCAAAATGGCCTCCTCCCAAAAATGGTCAATCCTCGTCAAAATGGCCTCCCCAAAAATGGTCAATTCTACTCAAAATGGCCACCTTCCAAAACGGTCAATTCTGCTCAAAATGTCCACCTCCCAAAAATGGTCAACTCCGCTCAAAATGGCCACCTCGCAAAAATGGTCAACTACACTCAAAATGGCCTCCTCCCAAAAACAGTAAATTCTGCTCAAAAAGGCCACCTTCCAAAACGGTCAATTTTGCTCAAAATGGCCACTTCACAAAACGGCCAACTCTGCTCAAAATGGCCACCTCCCAAAACGGTCAACTCCGCTCAAAATGGTCTCCTTCCACAAAATGGCCACCCCTCCATTGACGGGCGTGTGACCACACCCACAACCTGGCAGGAAAGGCCCAGATTTCAACCCCGGCCTGGGCTGAGTTAGCCCGACCCCTTCCCGCTTAATTATTGGGAAGGCTGAAACCATTGTCTTTGGTCTCTACATGTCCGCTGACGACTCCCAGCTCTACCTCACCCCCAGCTCTCCCGACCCCTCTACGGTCTCTAGATTGTCACACTGCTTGTCCCACATCCGGTTCTGGAGCAGCAGAAACTTCCTCCCATATCGGGGAAGACCCAAGCCATTGTTTTCGGTCCGTGCCACAAACTCCGTTCCCCAGCTCCCCGACTCTGTCTCTCTCCCCAACTCCTGTCCGAGACTGAACCAGACTGTTCACAACCTGGGATCTCATATCTGACCCTGAAATGAGCTTCCGGCCACATATCCACGGCCGTAACATAAGGACATCAGAAATAGGAGCAGGAGTCGGCCATTCGGCCCCTCGAGCCTGCTCCACCATTTAATCCCATCATGGCTGATCCGATCATGGACACAGCTCCACTTCCCTGCCCGCCCCCTTATCCCCTTATCGGTTCAGGAACTGTCTATCTCTGTCTTAAATTTATTCAATGTCCCGGCTTCCACAGCTCTCTGAGGCAGCGAATTCCACAGATTTACAACCCTCTGAGAGAAGAAATTCCTCCTCATCTCAGTTTTAAATGGACGGCCCCTTATTCTAAGACCATGCCCCCTAGTTCTAGTCTCCCCCATCAGTGGGAACATCCTCTCTGCATCCACCTTGTCAAGCCCTCTCATAATCTGATACGTTTCGATAAGATCACCTCTCATTCTTCTGAATTCCAATGAGTAGAGGACCAACCTCCTCAACCTTTCCTCATAAGTCAACCCCCTCATCCCCGGAATCAACCGAGTGAACCTTCTCTGAACTGCCTCCAAAGCAAGTATATCCTTTCGTAAATACGGAGACCAAAACTGCACGCAGTACTCCAGGTGTGGCCTCACCAATACCCTGTATAACTGGAGCAAGACTTCCCTGCTTTTATACTCCATCCCCTTTGCAATAAAGGCCAAGATACCATTGGCCTTCCTGATCACTTGCTGTACCTGCAGACTAACCTTTTGTGTTTCATGCACCAGGACCCCCAGGTCCCGCTGTACTGCGGCACTTTGTAATCTTTCTCCATTTAAATAATAACTTGCTCTTTGATTTTTTTCTGCCGAAGTGCATGACCTCACACTTTCCAACATTATACTCCATCTGACAAATACTTGCTCACTCACTTAGACTGTCTATGTCCCCTGCCACAGCTCATCCGCTGCTGAAACCCTCATCCCTGCCTCTCTCCCCTCCAGACTTGACTATTCCAACGCACTCCTGGCCGGCCTCCCACGTTCTACCCGACGTAAACTAGAGGTGATCCAAAACTCGGCTGCCCCATGTCCTAACTCACACCCAGTCCTACTCGCCCATCACCCCCTGTGCTCACTGCCCCGTGTCCTAACTCACACCCAGTCCCACTCACCCATCACCCGCTGTGCTCACTGCCCCGTGTCCTAATTCGCACCCAGTCCCGCTCACCCATCACACCCTGTGCTCACTGACCCCGTGTCCTAACTCACACCGAGTCCCACTCACCCATCACCCCCTGTGCTCACTGCCCCATGTCCAAACTCGCACCGAGTCCCACTCACCCATCACCCCCTGTGCTCACTGACCCCGTGTCCTAACTCGCACCGAGTCCCGCTCACCCACCACCCCCTGTGCTCACTGCCCCATGTCCAAACTCGCACCGAGTCCCACTCACCCATCACCCCCTGTGCTCACTGACCGACATTGGCTCCCGGTTAAGCAACGCCTCGATTTCAAAATTCTCATCCTCTTTTACAAATCCCTCCATGGCCCCTCGCACCCTCCCTATCTCTGTAACCTCCTCCAGCCCCTACACCCCTCACTATCTCTGTAACCTCCTCCAGCCCCTACACCCCTCCCTATCTCTGTAACCTCCTCCAGCCCTACACCCCTCCCTATCTCTGTAACCTCCTCCAGCCCCTACACCCCTCCCTATCTCTGTAACCTCCTCCAGCCCTACACCCCTCCCTATCTCTGTAACCTCCTCCAGCCCCTACACCCCTCCCTATCTCTGTAACCCCCTCCAGCCCCTACATCCCTCCCGATCTCTGTAACCCCCTCCAGCCCCTGCACCCCTCCCTATCTCTCTAACCCCCTCCAGCCTCTACACCCCTCCCTATCTCTCTAACCCCCTCCAGCCTCTACACCCCTCCTATCTCTGTAACCTCCTCCAGACCCTACACCCTCCCTATCTCTGTAACCCCCTCTAGCCCCTACACCCCTCCCTATCTCTGTAACCTCTTCCAGCCCCTACACCCCTCCCTATCTCTGTAACCCCCTCCAGCCCCTACACCCCTCCCTATCTCTGTAACCTCTTCCAGCCCCTACACCCCTCCCTATCTCTGTAACCCCCTCCAGCCCCTACACCCCTCCCGATCTCTGTAACCTCCTCCAGCCCCTACACCCCTCCCTATCTCTGTAACCCCCTCCAGCCCCTACATCCCTCCCGATCTCTGTAACCTCCTTCAGCCCCTACACCCCTCCCTATCTCTGTAACCCCCTCCAGCCCCTACACCCCTCCCGATCTCTGTAACCTCCTCCAGCCCCTACACCCCTCCCTATCTCTCTAACCCCCTCCAGCCTCTACACCCCTCCCTATCTCTGTAACCCCCTCCAGCCTCTACACCCCTCCCTATCTCTCTAACCCCCTCCAGCCCCTACACCCCTCCCTATCTCTCTAACCACCTCCAGCCCCTACATCCCTCCCTATCTCTCTAACCCCCTCCAGCCTCTACACCCCTCCCTATCTCTCTAACCCCCTCCAGCCCCTACACCCCTCCCTATCCCTGTAACCTCCAGCCCCACAACCCCCCGAGATGTCTGCACCCCGCTAATTCTGCCCTCCTGACCATCCCCGATTATAATCGCTCCACCATCGGTGGCCGTGCCTTCTGTTGCCTGGGCCCCAAGCTCTGGAACTCCCTCCCTGAACCTCTCCGCCTCTCGACCTCTCTCTCCTCCTTCAAGACGCTCCTTAAAACCGACCTCTTTGACCCAGCTTTTGGTCACCTGCCCTAATTTCTCCTTCTGTGGCTCGGTGTCAAATCTTGTTTGATAATCGCTCCTGTGAAGCATCTTGGGACATTTCACGAAGGTAAAGGCACCATATAAATGCAATTGTTGTTGTTGCTGTTGTTAACCTGTGTCACGCCTTTGGGATGTCTGGTGGCCTTAAAACCAGCGAAATTTACAGCACGGAGAGAGGCCATTCGGCCCATCGTGTCCGCCTCGCGCCGGCTGACCAAGAGCCACCCATCATAATCCCACTTTCCCGCTCTGGGTCCGTAGCCCTGTAGCTTACGGCACTTCAAGGTGCACTGCCAAATGTGGGGAGGGTTTCTGCCTCTACCGCCCTTTCAGGCCGTGAGTTCCATCCCAGACCCCCACCGCCCTCTCCCCTCAAATCCCCTCTAAACCTCCCCCCAATTACTTTCAATCCCTGCCCCCTGGTTGTTGACCCCTCTGCCCAGGGAAACAGGTCCGTCCTATCCACTCTATCCAGGCCGCTCATCATTTTATACACCTCAATCAGGTCTCCCCTCAGCCTCCTCTGTTCCAGAGAGAACAACCCCGGCCTATCCAATCTTTCCTCATCGCTAAAATTCTCCAGTCCAGGCAACACCCTGGTAAATCTCCTCTGTACCCTCTCCAGTGCAACATCCTGGTAAATCTCCTCTGTACCCTCTCCAGTGCAACATCCTGGTAAATCTCCTCTGTACCCTCTCTAGTGCAACATCTTGGTAAATCTCCTCTGTACCCTCTCCAGTGCAACATCCTGGTAAATCTCCTCTGTACCCTCTCCAGTGCAACATCCTGGTAAATCTCCTCTGTACCCTCTCCAGTGCAACATCCTGGTAAATCTCCTCTGTACCCTCTCCAGTGCAACATCCTGGTAAATTTCCTCTGTACCCTCTCCAGTCCAACATCCTGGTAAATCTCCTCTGTACCCTCTCCAGTGCAACATCCTGGTAAATCTCCTCTGTACCCTCTCCAGTCCCGGCAACATCCTGGTAAATCTCCTCTGTACCCTCTCTAGTGCAACATCCTGGTAAATCTCCTCTGTACCCTCTCCAGTGCAACATCCTGGTAAATCTCCTCTGTACCCTCTCTAGTGCAACATCCTGGTAAATCTCCTCTGTACCCGCTCTAGTGCAACATCCTGGTAAATCTCCTCTGTACCCTCTCTAGTGCAACATCCTGGTAAATCTCCTCTGTACCCTCTCTAGTGCAACATCCTGGTAAATCTCCTCTGTACCCTCTCTAGTGCAACATCCTGGTAAATCTCCTCTGTACCCTCTCGAGTGCAACATCCTGGTAAATCTCCTCTGTACCCTCTCTAGTGCAACATCCTGGTAAATCTCCTCTGTACCCTCTCTAATGCAACATCCTGGTAAATCTCCTCTGTACCCTCTCTAGTGCAACATCCTGGTAAATCTCCTCTGTATCCTCTCTAGTGCAACATCCTGGTAAATCTCCTCTGTACCCTCTCTCGTGCAACATCCTGGTAAATCTCCTCTGTACCCTCTCCAGTGCAACATCCTGGAAAATCTCCTC
Organism: Pristiophorus japonicus; assembly: GCF_044704955.1. NCBI lineage: Eukaryota > Metazoa > Chordata > Chondrichthyes > Pristiophoridae > Pristiophorus > Pristiophorus japonicus. The sequence goes on along the minus strand of NW_027254656.1, from coordinate 123,538 downwards.
TGTACCCTCTTCAATGCAACATCCTGGTAAATCTCCTCTGTACCCTCTCCAGTGCAACATCCTGGTAATTCTCCTCTGTACCCTGTCTGGCGCAACATCCTGGTAAATCTCCTCTGCACCCTCTCCAGTGCAACATCCTGGTAAATCCCCTCTGTACCCTGTCCAGTGCAACATCCTGGTAAATCTCCTCTGTAGACTCTCCAGTGCAACATCCTGGTAAATCTCCTCTGCACCCTCTCTAGTGCAACATCCTGGTAAATCTCCTCTGTACCCTCCCCAGTGCAACATCCTGGTAAATCTCCTCTGTACCCTCTCTAGTGCAACATCCTGGTAAATCTCCTCTGCACCTCTCTAGTGCAACATCCTGGTAAATCTCCTCTGTACCCTCTCCAGTGCAACATCCTTGTAAATCTCATCTGTACCCTCTCCAGTGCAACATCCTGGTAAATCTCCTCTGTACCCTCTCCAGTCCCGGCAACATCCTGGTAAATCTCCTCTGTACCCTCTCTCGTGCAACATCCTGGTAAATCTCCTCTGTACCCTCTCGAGTGCAACATCCTGGTAAATCTCCTCTGCACCTCTCTAGTGCAACATCCTATTAAATCCCCTCTGTACCCTCTCCAGTGCAACATTCTGGTAAATCTCCTCTGTACCCTCTTCAGTGCAACATCCTGGTAAATCTCCTCTGTACCCTCTCTAGTGCACCATCCTGGTAAATCTCCTCTGTACCCTGTCTGGTGCTACATCCTGGTAAATCTCCTCTGTACCCTTTCCAGTGCAACATCCTGGTAAATCTCCTCTGTACCCTCTCTAGTGCAACAAATTGGTAAATCTCCTCTGCACCCTCTCTAGTGCAACATCCTGGTAAATCTCCTCTGTACCCTCTCTAGTGCAACATCCTGGTAAATCTCCTCTGTACCCTCTCCAGTGCAACATCCTGGTAAATCTCCTCTGTACCCTCTCTAGTGCAACATCCTGGTAAATCTCCTCTGTACCCTCTCAAGTGCCACATCCTGGTAAATCTCATCTGTACACTCTCCAGTCCCGGCAACATCCTGGTAAATCTCCTCTGTACCCTCTTCAGTGCAACATCCTGGTAAATCTCCTCTGTACCCTCTCTCGTGCAACATCCTGGTAAATCTCCTCTGTACCCTCTCCACTGCAACATCCTGGTAAATCTCCTCTGTACCCTCTCTAGTGCAACATCCTGGTAAATCCCCTCTGTACCCTGTCCAGTGCAACATCCTGGTAAATCTCCTCTGTAGACTCTCCAGTGCAACATCCTGGTAAATCTCCTCTGCACCCTCTCTAGTGCAACATCCTGGTAAATCTCCTCTGTACCCTCCCCAGTGCAACATCCTGGTAAATCTCCTCTGTACCCTCTCTAGTGCAACATCCTGGTAAATCTCCTCTGCACCTCTCTAGTGCAACATCCTGGTAAATCTCCTCTGTACCCTCTCCAGTGCAACATCCTTGTAAATCTCATCTGTACCCTCTCCAGTGCAACATCCTGGTAAATCTCCTCTGTACCCTCTCCAGTCCCGGCAACATCCTGGTAAATCTCCTCTGTACCCTCTCTCTTGCAACATCCTGGTAAATCTCCTCTGTACCCTCTCGAGTGCAACATCCTGGTAAATCTCCTCTGCACCTCTCTAGTGCAACATCCTATTAAATCCCCTCTGTACCCTCTCCAGTGCAACATCCTTGTAAATCTCATCTGTACCCTCTCCAGTGCAACATTCTGGTAAATCTCCTCTGTACCCTCTCCAGTCCCGGCAACATCCTGGTAAATCTCCTCTGTACCCTCTTCAGTGCAACATCCTGGTAAATCTCCTCTGTACCCTCTCTAGTGCACCATCCTGGTAAATCTCCTCTGTACCCTGTCTGGTGCTACATCCTGGTAAATCTCCTCTGTACCCTCTCCAGTGCAACATCCTGGTAAATCTCCTCTGTACCCTCTCTAGTGCAACAAATTGGTAAATCTCCTCTGCACCCTCTCTAGTGCAACATCCTGGTAAATCTCCTCTGTACCCTCTCTAGTGCAACATCCTGGTAAATCTCCTCTGTACCCTCTCCAGTGCAACATCCTGGTAAATCTCCTCTGTACCCTCTCCAGTGCAATATCCTGGTAAATCTCCTCTGTACCCTCTCTCGTGCAACATCCTGGTAAATCTCCTCTGTACCCTCTCCACTGCAACATCCTGGTAAATCTCCTCTGTACCCTCTCTAGTGCAACATCCTGGTAAATCTCCTCTGTACCCTCTCCAGTGCAACATCCTGGTAAATCTCCTCTGTACCCTCTCTAGTGCAACATCCTGGTAAATCTCCTCTGTACCCTCTCAAGTGCCACATCCTGATAAATCTCCTCTGTACACTCTCCAGTCCCGGCAACATCCTGGTAAATCTCCTCTGTACCCTCTTCAGTGCAACATCCTGGTAAATCTCCTCTGTACCCTCTCTACTGCACCATCCTGGTAAATCTCCTCTGTACCCTGTCTGGTGCAACATCCTGGTAAATCTCCTCTGTACCCTCTCTAGTGCAACATCCTGGTAAATCTCCTCTGCACCCTCTCTGGTGCACCATTCTGGTAAATCTCCTCTGTACCCTCTCCAGTGCAACATCCTGGTAAATCTCCTCTGTACCCTCTCTGGTGCACCATTCTGGTAAATCTCCTCTGTACCCTGTCTGGTGCAACATCCTGGTAAATCTCCTCTGTACCCTGTCTGGTGCAACATCCTGGTAAATCTCCTCTGTACCCTCTCTAGTGCAACATCCTGGTAAATCTCCTCTGTACCCTCTCCAGTGCAACATCCTGGTAAATCTCCTCTGCACCCTCTCCAGTGCAACATCCTGGTAAATCTCCTCTGTACCCTCTCCAGTGCAACATCCTGGTAAATCTCCTCTGTACCCTCTCCAGTGCAACATCCTGGTAAATCTCCTCTGCACCCTCTCCAGTGCAACATCCTGGTAAATCTCCTCTGTACCCTCTCCAGTGCAACATCCTGGTAAATCTCCTCTGTACCCTCTCTCGTGCAACATCCTGGTAAATCTCCTCTGTACCCTCTCCACTGCAACATCCTGGTAAATCTCCTCTGTACCCTCTCTAGTGCAACATCCTGGTAAATCCTCTCTGTACCCTCTCTAGTGCAACATCCTGGTAAATCCCCTCTGTACCCTGTCCAGTACAACATCCTAGTAAATCTCCTCTGTAGACTCTCCAGTGCAACATCCTGGTAAATCTCCTCTGCACCCTCCCCAGTGCAACATCCTGGTAAATCTCCTCTGTACCCTCTCTAGTGCAACATCCTGGTAAATCTCCTCTGCACCTCTCTCGTGCAACATCCTGGTAAATCCCCTCTGTACCCTCTCCAGTGCAACATCCTTGTAAATCTCCTCTGTACCCTCTTCAGTGCAACATCCTGGTAAATCTCCTCTGTACCCTCTCTAGTGCACCATCCTGGTAAATCTCCTCTGTACCCTGTCTGGTGCAACATCCTGGTAAATCTCCTCTGTACCCTGTCTGGTGCAACATCCTGGTAAATCTCCTCTGTACCCTCTCCAGTGCAACATCCTGGTAAATCTCCTCTGTACCCTCTCCAGTGCAACATCCTGGTAAATCTCCTCTGCACCCTCTCCAGTGCAACATCCTGGTAAATCTCCTCTGTACCCTCTCCAGTGCAACATCCTGGTAAATCTCCTCTGTACCCTCTCCAGTGCAACATCCTGGTAAATCTCCTCTGCACCCTCTCCAGTGCAACATCCTGGTAAATCTCCTCTGTACCCTCTCCAGTGCAACATCCTGGTAAATCTCCTCTGTACCCTCTCTCGTGCAACATCCTGGTAAATCTCCTCTGTACCCTCTCCACTGCAACATCCTGGTAAATCTCCTCTGTACCCTCTCTAGTGCAACATCCTGGTAAATCCTCTCTGTACCCTCTCTAGTGCAACATCCTGGTAAATCCCCTCTGTACCCTGTCCAGTACAACATCCTAGTAAATCTCCTCTGTAGACTCTCCAGTGCAACATCCTGGTAAATCTCCTCTGCACCCTCCCCAGTGCAACATCCTGGTAAATCTCCTCTGTACCCTCTCTAGTGCAACATCCTGGTAAATCTCCTCTGCACCTCTCTCGTGCAACATCCTGGTAAATCCCCTCTGTACCCTCTCCAGTGCAACATCCTTGTAAATCTCCTCTGTACCCTCTTCAGTGCAACATCCTGGTAAATCTCCTCTGTACCCTCTCTAGTGCACCATCCTGGTAAATCTCCTCTGTACCCTGTCTGGTGCAACATCCTGGTAAATCTCCTCTGTACCCTCTCTAGTGCAACATCCTGGTAAATCTCCTCTGCACCCTCTCTAGTGCAACATCCTGGTAAATCTCCTCTGTACCCTCTCTAGTGCAACATTATGGTAAATCTCCTCTGTACCCTCTCTAGTGCAACATCCTGGTAAATCTCCTCTGTACACTCTCCAGTGCAACATCCTGGTAAATCTCCTCTGTACCCTCTCTGGTGCACCATCCTGGTAAATCTCCTCTGTACGCTCTCTGGTGCAACATCCTGGTAAATCTCCTCTGTACCCTCTCCAGTCCCGGCAACATCCTGGTAAATCTCCTCTGTACCCTCTTCAGTGCAACATCCTGGTAAATCTCCTCTGTACCCTCTCCAGTGCACCATCCTGGTAAATCTCCTCTGTACCCTGTCTGGTGCAACATCCTGGTAAATCTCCTCTGTACCCTCTCTCGTGCAACAAATTGGTAAATCTCCTCTGCACCCTCTCTAGTGCAACATCCTGGTAAATCTCCTCTGTACCCTCTCTAGTGCAACATCCTGGTAAATCTCCTCTGTACCCTCTCTAGTGCAACATCCTGGTAAATCTCCTCTGTACCCTCTCCAGTGCAACATCTTGGTAAATCTCCTCTGTACCCTCTCCAGTGCAACATCCTGGTAAATCTCCTCTGTACCCTCTCTGGTGCACCATCCTGGTAAATCTCCTCTGTACCCTCTCTGGTGCAACAACCTGGTAAATCTCCTCTGTACCCTCTCCAGTGCAACATCCTGGTAAATCTCCTCTGTACCCTCTCTCGTGCAACATCCTGGTGAATCTCATCTGTACCCTCTCCACTGCAACATCCTGGTAAATCTCCTCTGTACCCTCTCTAGTGCAACATCCTGGTAAATCTCCTCTGTACCCTCTCCAGTGCACCATCCTGGTAAATCTCCTCTGTACCCTGTCTGGTGCAACATCCTGGTAAATCTCCTCTGTACCCTCTCCAGTGCAACATCCTGGTAAATCTCCTCTGCACCCTCTCCAGTCCCGGCAACATCGTGGTAAATCACCTCTGTACACTCTCCAGTCCCGGCAACATCCTGGTAAATCTCCTCTGTACCCTCTCCAGTGCAACATCCTGGTAAATCTCCTCTGTACCCTGTCTGGTGCAACATCCTGGTAAATCTCCTCTGTACCCTCTCTAGTGCAACATCCTGGTAAATCTCCTCTGCACCCTCTCTAGTGCAACATCCTGGTAAATCTCCTCTGCACCCTCTCCAGTGCAACATCTTGGTAAATCTCCTCTGTACCCTCTCCAGTGCAACATCCTGGTAAATCTCCTCTGTACCCTCTCTGGTGCACCATTCTGGTAAATCTCCTCTGTACCCTCTCCAGTGCAACATCCTGGTAAATCTCCTCTGTACCCTCTCCAGTCCCGGCAACATCCTGGTAAATCTCCTCTGTACCCTGTCTGGTGCAACATCCTGGTAAATCTCCTCTGTACCCTCTCCAGTGCAACATCCTGGTAAATCTCCTCTGCACCCTCTCCAGTGCAACATCCTGGTAAATCTCCTCTGTACCCTCTCTAGTGCAACATCCTGGTAAATCTCCTCTGTACCCTGTCTGGTGCAACATCCTGGTAAATCTCCTCTGTACCCTCTCCAGTGCAACATCCTGGTAAATCTCCTCTGCACCCTCTCCAGTGCAACATCCTGGTACATCTCCTCTGTACCCTCTTTAGTGCAACATCCTGGTAAATCCCCTCTGTACCCTGTCCAGTGCAACATCCTGGTAAATCTCCTCTGTAGCCTCTCCAGTGCAACATCCTGGTAAATCTCCTCTGCACCCTCCCCAGTGCTATTCCTGGTAAATCTCCTCTGTACCCTCTCTAGTGCAACATCCTGGTAAATCTCCTCTGCACCTCTCTAGTGCAACATCCTGGTAAATCCCCTCTGTACCCTCTCCAGTGCAACATCCTTGTAAATCTCATCTGTACCCTCTCCAGTGCAACATCCTGGTAAATCTCCTCTGTACCCTCTCCAGTCCCGGCAACATCCTGGTAAATCTCCTCTGTACCCTCTTCAGTGCAACATCCTGGTAAATCTCCTCTGTACCCTCTCTAGTGCACCATCCTGGTAAATCTCCTCTGTACCCTCTCCACTGCAACATCCTGGTAAATCTCCTCTGTACCCTCTCTAGTGCAACATCCTGGTAAATCTCCTCTGCACCCTCTCTCGTGCAACATCCTGGTAAATCTCCTCTGTACCCTCTCTAGTGCAACATCCTGGTAAATCTCCTCTGCACCCTCTCTAGTGCAACATCCTGGTAAATCTCCTCTGTACCCTCTCTAGTGCAACATCTTGGTAAATCTCCTCTGTACCCTCTCCAGTGCAACATCCTGGTAAATCTCCTCTGTACCCTCTCTGGTGCACCATCCTGGTAAATCTCCTCTGTACCCTCTCCAGTGCAACATCCTGGTAAATCTCCTCTGTACCCTCTCTCGTGCAACATCCTGGTAAATCTCCTCTGTACCCTCTCCACTGCAACATCCTGGTAAATCTCCTCTGTACCCTCTCTAGTGCAACATCCTGGTAAATCCCCTCTGTACCCTCTCCAGTGCAACATCCTGGTAAATCTCCTCTGTAGCCTCTCCAGTGCAACATCCTGGTAAATCTCCTCTGCACCCTCTCCACTGCAACATCCTGGTAAATCTCCTCTGTACCCTCTCTAGTGCAACATCCTGGTAAATCTCCTCTGCACCTTCTCCAGTGCAACGTCCTGGTAAATCTCCTCTGTACCCTCTCTAGTGCACCATCCTGGTAAATCTCCTCTGCACCCTCTCCACTGCAACATCCTGGTAAATCTCCTCTGTACCCTCTCTAGTGCAACATCCTGGTAAATCTCCTCTGCACCTTCTCCAGTGCAACGTCCTGGTAAATCTCTTCTGCACCCTCTCTAGTGCAACATCCTGGTAAATCCCCTCTGTTCCCTCTCCAGTGCAACATCCTTGTAAATCTCCTCTGTACCCTCTCCAGTGCAACATCCTGGTAAATCTCCTCTGTACCCTCTCTAGTGCAACATCCTGGTAAATCTCCTCTGTACCCTCTCAAGTGCAACATCCTGGTAAATCTCCTCTGTACCCTCTCCAGTCCCGGCAACATCCTGGTAAATCTCCTCTGTACCCTCTTCAGTGCAACATCCTGGTAAATCTCCTCTGTACCCTCTCTAGTGCACCATCCTGGTAAATCTCCTCTGTACCCTCTCTAGTGCAACATCCTGGTAAATCTCCTCTGCACCCTCTCTAGTGCAACATCTTGGTAAATCTCCTCTGCACCCTCTCCAGTGCAACATTTTGGTAAATCTCCTCTGTACCCTCTCTGGTGCACCATCCTGGTAAATCTCCTCTGTACCCTCTCTGGTGCAACATCCTGGTAAATCTCCTCTGTACCCTCTCCAGTGCAACATCCTGGTAAATCTCCTCTGTACCCTCTCTCGTGCAACATCCTGGTGAATCTCATCTGTACCCTCTCCACTGCAACATCCTGGTAAATCTCCTCTGTACCCTCTCAAGTGCAACATCCTGGTAAATCTCCTCTGTACCCTCTCCAGTGCACCATCCTGGTAAATCTCCTCTGTACCCTGTCTGGTGCAACATCCTGGTAAATCTCCTCTGTACCCTCTCTAGTGCAACATCCTGGTAAATCTCCTCTGCACCCTCTCCAGTCCCGGCAACATCGTGGTAAATCTCCTCTGTACACTCTCCAGTCCCGGCAACATCCTGGTAAATCTCCTCTGTACCCTCTCCAGTGCAACATCCTGGTAAATCTCCTCTGTACCCTGTCTGGTGCAACATCCTGGTAAATCTCCTCTGTACCCTCTCTAGTGCAACATCCTGGTAAATCTCCTCTGCACCCTCTCTAGTGCAACATCCTGGTAAATCTCCTCTGCACCCTCTCCAGTGCAACATCTTGGTAAATCTCCTCTGTACCCTCTCCAGTGCAACATCCTGGTAAATCTCCTCTGTACCCTCTCTGGTGCACCATTCTGGTAAATCTCCTCTGTACCCTCTCCAGTGCAACATCCTGGTAAATCTCCTCTGTACCCTCTCCAGTCCCGGCAACATCCTGGTAAATCTCCTCTGTACCCTCTTCAGTGCAACATCCTGGTAAATCTCCTCTGTACCCTCTCTAGTGCAACACCTTGGTAAATCTCCTCTGTAACCTGTCTGGTGCAACATCCTGGTAAATCTCCTCTGTACCCTCTCCAGTGCAACATCCTGGTAAATCTCCTCTGCACCCTCTCCAGTGCAACATCCTGGTAAATCTCCTCTGTACCCTCTCCAGTGCAACATCCTGGTAAATCTCCTCTGTACCCTCTCTCGTGCAACATCCTGGTAAATCTCCTCTGTACCCTGTCTGGTGCAACATCCTGGTAAATCTCCTCTGTACCCTCTCCAGTGCAACATCCTGGTAAATCTCCTCTGCACCCTCTCCAGTGCAACATCCTGGTAAATCTCCTCTGTACCCTCTCTAGTGCAACATCCTGGTAAATCTCCTCTGTACCCTGTCTGGTGCAACATCCTGGTAAATCTCCTCTGTACCCTCTCCAGTGCAACATCCTGGTAAATCTCCTCTGCACCCTCTCCAGTGCAACATCCTGGTACATCTCCTCTGTACCCTCTTTAGTGCAACATCCTGGTAAATCCCCTCTGTACCCTGTCCAGTGCAACATCCTGGTAAATCTCCTCTGTAGCCTCTCCAGTGCAACATCCTGGTAAATCTCCTCTGCACCCTCCCCAGTGCTATTCCTGGTAAATCTCCTCTGTACCCTCTCTAGTGCAACATCCTGGTAAATCTCCTCTGCACCTCTCTAGTGCAACATCCTGGTAAATCCCCTCTGTACCCTCTCCAGTGCAACATCCTTGTAAATCTCATCTGTACCCTCTCCAGTGCAACATCCTGGTAAATCTCCTCTGTACCCTCTCCAGTCCCGGCAACATCCTGGTAAATCTCCTCTGTACCCTCTTCAGTGCAACATCCTGGTAAATCTCCTCTGTACCCTCTCTAGTGCACCATCCTGGTAAATCTCCTCTGTACCCTCTCCACTGCAACATCCTGGTAAATCTCCTCTGTACCCTCTCTAGTGCAACATCCTGGTAAATCTCCTCTGCACCCTCTCTCGTGCAACATCCTGGTAAATCTCCTCTGTACCCTCTCTAGTGCAACATCCTGGTAAATCTCCTCTGCACCCTCTCTAGTGCAACATCCTGGTAAATCTCCTCTGTACCCTCTCTAGTGCAACATCTTGGTAAATCTCCTCTGTACCCTCTCCAGTGCAACATCCTGGTAAATCTCCTCTGTACCCTCTCTGGTGCACCATCCTGGTAAATCTCCTCTGTACCCTCTCCAGTGCAACATCCTGGTAAATCTCCTCTGTACCCTCTCTCGTGCAACATCCTGGTAAATCTCCTCTGTACCCTCTCCACTGCAACATCCTGGTAAATCTCCTCTGTACCCTCTCTAGTGCAACATCCTGGTAAATCCCCTCTGTACCCTCTCCAGTGCAACATCCTGGTAAATCTCCTCTGTAGCCTCTCCAGTGCAACATCCTGGTAAATCTCCTCTGCACCCTCTCCACTGCAACATCCTGGTAAATCTCCTCTGTACCCTCTCTAGTGCAACATCCTGGTAAATCTCCTCTGCACCTTCTCCAGTGCAACGTCCTGGTAAATCTCCTCTGTACCCTCTCTAGTGCACCATCCTGGTAAATCTCCTCTGCACCCTCTCCACTGCAACATCCTGGTAAATCTCCTCTGTACCCTCTCTAGTGCAACATCCTGGTAAATCTCCTCTGCACCTTCTCCAGTGCAACGTCCTGGTAAATCTCTTCTGCACCCTCTCTAGTGCAACATCCTGGTAAATCCCCTCTGTTCCCTCTCCAGTGCAACATCCTTGTAAATCTCCTCTGTACCCTCTCCAGTGCAACATCCTGGTAAATCTACTCTGTACCCTCTCTAGTGCAACATCCTGGTAAATCTCCTCTGTACCCTCTCAAGTGCAACATCCTGGTAAATCTCCTCTGTACCCTCTCCAGTCCCGGCAACATCCTGGTAAATCTCCTCTGTACCCTCTTCAGTGCAACATCCTGGTAAATCTCCTCTGTACCCTCTCTAGTGCACCATCCTGGTAAATCTCCTCTGTACCCTCTCTAGTGCAACATCCTGGTAAATCTCCTCTGCACCCTCTCTAGTGCAACATCTTGGTAAATCTCCTCTGCACCCTCTCCAGTGCAACATTTTGGTAAATCTCCTCTGTACCCTCTCTGGTGCACCATCCTGGTAAATCTCCTCTGTACCCTCTCTGGTGCAACATCCTGGTAAATCTCCTCTGTACCCTCTCCAGTGCAACATCCTGGTAAATCTCCTCTGTACCCTCTCTCGTGCAACATCCTGGTGAATCTCATCTGTACCCTCTCCACTGCAACATCCTGGTAAATCTCCTCTGTACCCTCTCAAGTGCAACATCCTGGTAAATCTCCTCTGTACCCTCTCCAGTGCACCATCCTGGTAAATCTCCTCTGTACCCTGTCTGGTGCAACATCCTGGTAAATCTCCTCTGTACCCTCTCTAGTGCAACATCCTGGTAAATCTCCTCTGCACCCTCTCCAGTCCCGGCAACATCGTGGTAAATCTCCTCTGTACACTCTCCAGTCCCGGCAACATCCTGGTAAATCTCCTCTGTACCCTCTCCAGTGCAACATCCTGGTAAATCTCCTCTGTACCCTGTCTGGTGCAACATCCTGGTAAATCTCCTCTGTACCCTGTCTGGTGCAACATCCTGGTAAATCTCCTCTGTACCCTCTCTAGTGCAACATCCTGGTAAATCTCCTCTGCACCCTCTCCAGTGCAACATCTTGGTAAATCTCCTCTGTACCCTCTCCAGTGCAACATCCTGGTAAATCTCCTCTGTACCCTCTCTGGTGCACCATTCTGGTAAATCTCCTCTGTACCCTCTCCAGTGCAACATCCTGGTAAATCTCCTCTGTACACTCTCCAGTGCAACATCCTGGTAAATCTCCTCTGCACCCTCTCCAGTGCAACATCCTGGTAAATCTCCTCTGTACCCTCTCTAGTGCAACATCCTGGTAAATCTCCTCTGTACCCTGTCTGGTGCAACATCCTGGTAAATCTCCTCTGTACCCTCTCCAGTGCAACATCCTGGTAAATCTCCTCTGCACCCTCTCCAGTGCAACATCCTGGTACATCTCCTCTGTACCCTCTTTAGTGCAACATCCTGGTAAATCCCCTCTGTACCCTGTCCAGTGCAACATCCTGGTAAATCTCCTCTGTAGCCTCTCCAGTGCAACATCCTGGTAAATCTCCTCTGCACCCTCCCCAGTGCTATTCCTGGTAAATCTCCTCTGTACCCTCTCTAGTGCAACATCCTGGTAAATCTCCTCTGCACCTCTCTAGTGCAACATCCTGGTAAATCCCCTCTGTACCCTCTCCAGTGCAACATCCTTGTAAATCTCATCTGTACCCTCTCCAGTGCAACATCCTGGTAAATCTCCTCTGTACCCTCTCCAGTCCCGGCAACATCCTGGTAAATCTCCTCTGTACCCTCTTCAGTGCAACATCCTGGTAAATCTCCTCTGTACCCTCTCTAGTGCACCATCCTGGTAAATCTCCTCTGTACCCTCTCCACTGCAACATCCTGGTAAATCTCCTCTGTACCCTCTCTAGTGCAACATCCTGGTAAATCTCCTCTGCACCCTCTCTCGTGCAACATCCTGGTAAATCTCCTCTGTACCCTCTCTAGTGCAACATCCTGGTAAATCTCCTCTGCACCCTCTCTAGTGCAACATCCTGGTAAATCTCCTCTGTACCCTCTCTAGTGCAACATCTTGGTAAATCTCCTCTGTACCCTCTCCAGTGCAACATCCTGGTAAATCTCCTCTGTACCCTCTCTGGTGCACCATCCTGGTAAATCTCCTCTGTACCCTCTCCAGTGCAACATCCTGGTAAATCTCCTCTGTACCCTCTCTCGTGCAACATCCTGGTAAATCTCCTCTGTACCCTCTCCACTGCAACATCCTGGTAAATCTCCTCTGTACCCTCTCTAGTGCAACATCCTGGTAAATCCCCTCTGTACCCTCTCCAGTGCAACATCCTGGTAAATCTCCTCTGTAGCCTCTCCAGTGCAACATCCTGGTAAATCTCCTCTGCACCCTCTCCACTGCAACATCCTGGTAAATCTCCTCTGTACCCTCTCTAGTGCAACATCCTGGTAAATCTCCTCTGCACCTTCTCCAGTGCAACGTCCTGGTAAATCTCCTCTGTACCCTCTCTAGTGCACCATCCTGGTAAATCTCCTCTGCACCCTCTCCACTGCAACATCCTGGTAAATCTCCTCTGTACCCTCTCTAGTGCAACATCCTGGTAAATCTCCTCTGCACCTTCTCCAGTGCAACGTCCTGGTAAATCTCTTCTGCACCCTCTCTAGTGCAACATCCTGGTAAATCCCCTCTGTTCCCTCTCCAGTGCAACATCCTTGTAAATCTCCTCTGTACCCTCTCCAGTGCAACATCCTGGTAAATCTCCTCTGTACCCTCTCTAGTGCAACATCCTGGTAAATCTCCTCTGTACCCTCTCAAGTGCAACATCCTGGTAAATCTCCTCTGTACCCTCTCCAGTCCCGGCAACATCCTGGTAAATCTCCTCTGTACCCTCTTCAGTGCAACATCCTGGTAAATCTCCTCTGTACCCTCTCTAGTGCACCATCCTGGTAAATCTCCTCTGTACCCTCTCTAGTGCAACATCCTGGTAAATCTCCTCTGCACCCTCTCTAGTGCAACATCTTGGTAAATCTCCTCTGCACCCTCTCCAGTGCAACATTTTGGTAAATCTCCTCTGTACCCTCTCTGGTGCACCATCCTGGTAAATCTCCTCTGTACCCTCTCTGGTGCAACATCCTGGTAAATCTCCTCTGTACCCTCTCCAGTGCAACATCCTGGTAAATCTCCTCTGTACCCTCTCTCGTGCAACATCCTGGTGAATCTCATCTGTACCCTCTCCACTGCAACATCCTGGTAAATCTCCTCTGTACCCTCTCAAGTGCAACATCCTGGTAAATCTCCTCTGTACCCTCTCCAGTGCACCATCCTGGTAAATCTCCTCTGTACCCTGTCTGGTGCAACATCCTGGTAAATCTCCTCTGTACCCTCTCTAGTGCAACATCCTGGTAAATCTCCTCTGCACCCTCTCCAGTCCCGGCAACATCGTGGTAAATCTCCTCTGTACACTCTCCAGTCCCGGCAACATCCTGGTAAATCTCCTCTGTACCCTCTCCAGTGCAACATCCTGGTAAATCTCCTCTGTACCCTGTCTGGTGCAACATCCTGGTAAATCTCCTCTGTACCCTCTCTAGTGCAACATCCTGGTAAATCTCCTCTGCACCCTCTCTAGTGCAACATCCTGGTAAATCTCCTCTGCACCCTCTCCAGTGCAACATCTTGGTAAATCTCCTCTGTACCCTCTCCAGTGCAACATCCTGGTAAATCTCCTCTGTACCCTCTCTGGTGCACCATTCTGGTAAATCTCCTCTGTACCCTCTCCAGTGCAACATCCTGGTAAATCTCCTCTGTACCCTCTCCAGTCCCGGCAACATCCTGGTAAATCTCCTCTGTACCCTCTTCAGTGCAACATCCTGGTAAATCTCCTCTGTACCCTCTCTAGTGCAACACCTTGGTAAATCTCCTCTGTAACCTGTCTGGTGCAACATCCTGGTAAATCTCCTCTGTACCCTCTCCAGTGCAACATCCTGGTAAATCTCCTCTGCACCCTCTCCAGTGCAACATCCTGGTAAATCTCCTCTGTACCCTCTCCAGTGCAACATCCTGGTAAATCTCCTCTGTACCCTCTCTCGTGCAACATCCTGGTAAATCTCCTCTGTACCCTGTCTGGTGCAACATCCTGGTAAATCTCCTCTGTACCCTCTCCAGTGCAACATCCTGGTAAATCTCCTCTGCACCCTCTCCAGTGCAACATCCTGGTAAATCTCCTCTGTACCCTCTCTAGTGCAACATCCTGGTAAATCTCCTCTGTACCCTGTCTGGTGCAACATCCTGGTAAATCTCCTCTGTACCCTCTCCAGTGCAACATCCTGGTAAATCTCCTCTGCACCCTCTCCAGTGCAACATCCTGGTACATCTCCTCTGTACCCTCTTTAGTGCAACATCCTGGTAAATCCCCTCTGTACCCTGTCCAGTGCAACATCCTGGTAAATCTCCTCTGTAGCCTCTCCAGTGCAACATCCTGGTAAATCTCCTCTGCACCCTCCCCAGTGCTATTCCTGGTAAATCTCCTCTGTACCCTCTCTAGTGCAACATCCTGGTAAATCTCCTCTGCACCTCTCTAGTGCAACATCCTGGTAAATCCCCTCTGTACCCTCTCCAGTGCAACATCCTTGTAAATCTCATCTGTACCCTCTCCAGTGCAACATCCTGGTAAATCTCCTCTGTACCCTCTCCAGTCCCGGCAACATCCTGGTAAATCTCCTCTGTACCCTCTTCAGTGCAACATCCTGGTAAATCTCCTCTGTACCCTCTCTAGTGCACCATCCTGGTAAATCTCCTCTGTACCCTCTCCACTGCAACATCCTGGTAAATCTCCTCTGTACCCTCTCTAGTGCAACATCCTGGTAAATCTCCTCTGCACCCTCTCTCGTGCAACATCCTGGTAAATCTCCTCTGTACCCTCTCTAGTGCAACATCCTGGTAAATCTCCTCTGCACCCTCTCTAGTGCAACATCCTGGTAAATCTCCTCTGTACCCTCTCTAGTGCAACATCTTGGTAAATCTCCTCTGTACCCTCTCCAGTGCAACATCCTGGTAAATCTCCTCTGTACCCTCTCTGGTGCACCATCCTGGTAAATCTCCTCTGTACCCTCTCCAGTGCAACATCCTGGTAAATCTCCTCTGTACCCTCTCTCGTGCAACATCCTGGTAAATCTCCTCTGTACCCTCTCCACTGCAACATCCTGGTAAATCTCCTCTGTACCCTCTCTAGTGCAACATCCTGGTAAATCCCCTCTGTACCCTCTCCAGTGCAACATCCTGGTAAATCTCCTCTGTAGCCTCTCCAGTGCAACATCCTGGTAAATCTCCTCTGCACCCTCTCCACTGCAACATCCTGGTAAATCTCCTCTGTACCCTCTCTAGTGCAACATCCTGGTAAATCTCCTCTGCACCTTCTCCAGTGCAACGTCCTGGTAAATCTCCTCTGTACCCTCTCTAGTGCACCATCCTGGTAAATCTCCTCTGCACCCTCTCCACTGCAACATCCTGGTAAATCTCCTCTGTACCCTCTCTAGTGCAACATCCTGGTAAATCTCCTCTGCACCTTCTCCAGTGCAACGTCCTGGTAAATCTCTTCTGCACCCTCTCTAGTGCAACATCCTGGTAAATCCCCTCTGTTCCCTCTCCAGTGCAACATCCTTGTAAATCTCCTCTGTACCCTCTCCAGTGCAACATCCTGGTAAATCTCCTCTGTACCCTCTCTAGTGCAACATCCTGGTAAATCTCCTCTGTACCCTCTCAAGTGCAACATCCTGGTAAATCTCCTCTGTACCCTCTCCAGTCCCGGCAACATCCTGGTAAATCTCCTCTGTACCCTCTTCAGTGCAACATCCTGGTAAATCTCCTCTGTACCCTCTCTAGTGCACCATCCTGGTAAATCTCCTCTGTACCCTCTCTAGTGCAACATCCTGGTAAATCTCCTCTGCACCCTCTCTAGTGCAACATCTTGGTAAATCTCCTCTGCACCCTCTCCAGTGCAACATTTTGGTAAATCTCCTCTGTACCCTCTCTGGTGCACCATCCTGGTAAATCTCCTCTGTACCCTCTCTGGTGCAACATCCTGGTAAATCTCCTCTGTACCCTCTCCAGTGCAACATCCTGGTAAATCTCCTCTGTACCCTCTCTCGTGCAACATCCTGGTGAATCTCATCTGTACCCTCTCCACTGCAACATCCTGGTAAATCTCCTCTGTACCCTCTCAAGTGCAACATCCTGGTAAATCTCCTCTGTACCCTCTCCAGTGCACCATCCTGGTAAATCTCCTCTGTACCCTGTCTGGTGCAACATCCTGGTAAATCTCCTCTGTACCCTCTCTAGTGCAACATCCTGGTAAATCTCCTCTGCACCCTCTCCAGTCCCGGCAACATCGTGGTAAATCTCCTCTGTACACTCTCCAGTCCCGGCAACATCCTGGTAAATCTCCTCTGTACCCTCTCCAGTGCAACATCCTGGTAAATCTCCTCTGTACCCTGTCTGGTGCAACATCCTGGTAAATCTCCTCTGTACCCTCTCTAGTGCAACATCCTGGTAAATCTCCTCTGCACCCTCTCTAGTGCAACATCCTGGTAAATCTCCTCTGCACCCTCTCCAGTGCAACATCTTGGTAAATCTCCTCTGTACCCTCTCCAGTGCAACATCCTGGTAAATCTCCTCTGTACCCTCTCTGGTGCACCATTCTGGTAAATCTCCTCTGTACCCTCTCCAGTGCAACATCCTGGTAAATCTCCTCTGTACCCTCTCCAGTCCCGGCAACATCCTGGTAAATCTCCTCTGTACCCTCTTCAGTGCAACATCCTGGTAAATCTCCTCTGTACCCTCTCTAGTGCAACACCTTGGTAAATCTCCTCTGTAACCTGTCTGGTGCAACATCCTGGTAAATCTCCTCTGTACCCTCTCCAGTGCAACATCCTGGTAAATCTCCTCTGCACCCTCTCCAGTGCAACATCCTGGTAAATCTCCTCTGTACCCTCTCCAGTGCAACATCCTGGTAAATCTCCTCTGTACCCTCTCTCGTGCAACATCCTGGTAAATCTCCTCTGTACCCTGTCTGGTGCAACATCCTGGTAAATCTCCTCTGTACCCTCTCCAGTGCAACATCCTGGTAAATCTCCTCTGCACCCTCTCCAGTGCAACATCCTGGTAAATCTCCTCTGTACCCTCTCTAGTGCAACATCCTGGTAAATCTCCTCTGTACCCTGTCTGGTGCAACATCCTGGTAAATCTCCTCTGTACCCTCTCCAGTGCAACATCCTGGTAAATCTCCTCTGCACCCTCTCCAGTGCAACATCCTGGTACATCTCCTCTGTACCCTCTTTAGTGCAACATCCTGGTAAATCCCCTCTGTACCCTGTCCAGTGCAACATCCTGGTAAATCTCCTCTGTAGCCTCTCCAGTGCAACATCCTGGTAAATCTCCTCTGCACCCTCCCCAGTGCTATTCCTGGTAAATCTCCTCTGTACCCTCTCCAGTGCAACATCCTGGTAAATCTCCTCTGCACCTCTCTAGTGCAACATCCTGGTAAATCCCCTCTGTACCCTCTCCAGTGCAACATCCTTGTAAATCTCATCTGTACCCTCTCCAGTGCAACATCCTGGTAAATCTCCTCTGTACCCTCTCCAGTCCCGGCAACATCCTGGTAAATCTCCTCTGTAGCCTCTCCAGTGCAACATCCTGGTAAATCTCCTCTGCACCCTCTCCACTGCAACATCCTGGTAAATCTCCTCTGTACCCTCTCTAGTGCAACATCCTGGTAAATCTCCTCTGCACCTTCTCCAGTGCAACGTCCTGGTAAATCTCCTCTGCACCCTCTCCAGTGCAACATCCTGGTACATCTCCTCTGTACCCTCTTTAGTGCAACATCCTGGTAAATCCCCTCTGTACCCTGTCCAGTGCAACATCCTGGTAAATCTCCTCTGTAGCCTCTCCAGTGCAACATCCTGGTAAATCTCCTCTGCACCCTCCCCAGTGCTATTCCTGGTAAATCTCCTCTGTACCCTCTCTAGTGCAACATCCTGGTAAATCTCCTCTGCACCTCTCTAGTGCAACATCCTGGTAAATCCCCTCTGTACCCTCTCCAGTGCAACATCCTTGTAAATCTCATCTGTACCCTCTCCAGTGCAACATCCTGGTAAATCTCCTCTGTACCCTCTCCAGTCCCGGCAACATCCTGGTAAATCTCCTCTGTACCCTCTTCAGTGCAACATCCTGGTAAATCTCCTCTGTACCCTCTCTAGTGCACCATCCTGGTAAATCTCCTCTGTACCCTCTCCACTGCAACATCCTGGTAAATCTCCTCTGTACCCTCTCTAGTGCAACATCCTGGTAAATCTCCTCTGCACCCTCTCTCGTGCAACATCCTGGTAAATCTCCTCTGTACCCTCTCTAGTGCAACATCCTGGTAAATCTCCTCTGCACCCTCTCTAGTGCAACATCCTGGTAAATCTCCTCTGTACCCTCTCTAGTGCAACATCTTGGTAAATCTCCTCTGTACCCTCTCCAGTGCAACATCCTGGTAAATCTCCTCTGTACCCTCTCTGGTGCACCATCCTGGTAAATCTCCTCTGTACCCTCTCCAGTGCAACATCCTGGTAAATCCCCTCTGTACCCTCTCTCGTGCAACATCCTGGTAAATCTCCTCTGTACCCTCTCCACTGCAACATCCTGGTAAATCTCCTCTGTACCCTCTCTAGTGCAACATCCTGGTAAATCCCCTCTGTACCCTCTCCAGTGCAACATCCTGGTAAATCTCCTCTGTAGCCTCTCCAGTGCAACATCCTGGTAAATCTCCTCTGCACCCTCTCCACTGCAACATCCTGGTAAATCTCCTCTGTACCCTCTCTAGTGCAACATCCTGGTAAATCTCCTCTGCACCTTCTCCAGTGCAACGTCCTGGTAAATCTCCTCTGTACCCTCTCTAGTGCACCATCCTGGTAAATCTCCTCTGCACCCTCTCCACTGCAACATCCTGGTAAATCTCCTCTGTACCCTCTCTAGTGCAACATCCTGGTAAATCTCCTCTGCACCTTCTCCAGTGCAACGTCCTGGTAAATCTCTTCTGCACCCTCTCTAGTGCAACATCCTGGTAAATCCCCTCTGTTCCCTCTCCAGTGCAACATCCTTGTAAATCTCCTCTGTACCCTCTCCAGTGCAACATCCTGGTAAATCTCCTCTGTACCCTCTCTAGTGCAACATCCTGGTAAATCTCCTCTGTACCCTCTCAAGTGCAACATCCTGGTAAATCTCCTCTGTACCCTCTCCAGTCCCGGCAACATCCTGGTAAATCTCCTCTGTACCCTCTTCAGTGCAACATCCTGGTAAATCTCCTCTGTACCCTCTCTAGTGCACCATCCTGGTAAATCTCCTCTGTACCCTCTCTAGTGCAACATCCTGGTAAATCTCCTCTGCACCCTCTCTAGTGCAACATCTTGGTAAATCTCCTCTGCACCCTCTCCAGTGCAACATTTTGGTAAATCTCCTCTGTACCCTCTCTGGTGCACCATCCTGGTAAATCTCCTCTGTACCCTCTCTGGTGCAACATCCTGGTAAATCTCCTCTGTACCCTCTCCAGTGCAACATCCTGGTAAATCTCCTCTGTACCCTCTCTCGTGCAACATCCTGGTGAATCTCATCTGTACCCTCTCCACTGCAACATCCTGGTAAATCTCCTCTGTACCCTCTCAAGTGCAACATCCTGGTAAATCTCCTCTGTACCCTCTCCAGTGCACCATCCTGGTAAATCTCCTCTGTACCCTGTCTGGTGCAACATCCTGGTAAATCTCCTCTGTACCCTCTCTAGTGCAACATCCTGGTAAATCTCCTCTGCACCCTCTCCAGTCCCGGCAACATCGTGGTAAATCTCCTCTGTACACTCTCCAGTCCCGGCAACATCCTGGTAAATCTCCTCTGTACCCTCTCCAGTGCAACATCCTGGTAAATCTCCTCTGTACCCTGTCTGGTGCAACATCCTGGTAAATCTCCTCTGTACCCTCTCTAGTGCAACATCCTGGTAAATCTCCTCTGCACCCTCTCTAGTGCAACATCCTGGTAAATCTCCTCTGCACCCTCTCCAGTGCAACATCTTGGTAAATCTCCTCTGTACCCTCTCCAGTGCAACATCCTGGTAAATCTCCTCTGTACCCTCTCTGGTGCAACATCTTGGTAAATCTCCTCTGTACCCTCTCCAGTGCAACATCCTGGTAAATCTCCTCTGTACCCTCTCCAGTCCCGGCAACATCCTGGTAAATCTCCTCTGTACCCTCTTCAGTGCAACATCCTGGTAAATCTCCTCTGTACCCTCTCTAGTGCAACACCTTGGTAAATCTCCTCTGTAACCTGTCTGGTGCAACATCCTGGTAAATCTCCTCTGTACCCTCTCCAGTGCAACATCCTGGTAAATCTCCTCTGCACCCTCTCCAGTGCAACATCCTGGTAAATCTCCTCTGTACCCTCTCCAGTGCAACATCCTGGTAAATCTCCTCTGTACCCTCTCTCGTGCAACATCCTGGTAAATCTCCTCTGTACCCTGTCTGGTGCAACATCCTGGTAAATCTCCTCTGTACCCTCTCCAGTGCAACATCCTGGTAAATCTCCTCTGCACCCTCTCCAGTGCAACATCCTGGTAAATCTCCTCTGTACCCTCTCTAGTGCAACATCCTGGTAAATCTCCTCTGTACCCTGTCTGGTGCAACATCCTGGTAAATCTCCTCTGTACCCTCTCCAGTGCAACATCCTGGTAAATCTCCTCTGCACCCTCTCCAGTGCAACATCCTGGTACATCTCCTCTGTACCCTCTTTAGTGCAACATCCTGGTAAATCCCCTCTGTACCCTGTCCAGTGCAACATCCTGGTAAATCTCCTCTGTAGCCTCTCCAGTGCAACATCCTGGTAAATCTCCTCTGCACCCTCCCCAGTGCTATTCCTGGTAAATCTCCTCTGTACCCTCTCTAGTGCAACATCCTGGTAAATCTCCTCTGCACCTCTCTAGTGCAACATCCTGGTAAATCCCCTCTGTACCCTCTCCAGTGCAACATCCTTGTAAATCTCATCTGTACCCTCTCCAGTGCAACATCCTGGTAAATCTCCTCTGTACCCTCTCCAGTCCCGGCAACATCCTGGTAAATCTCCTCTGTACCCTCTTCAGTGCAACATCCTGGTAAATCTCCTCTGTACCCTCTCTAGTGCACCATCCTGGTAAATCTCCTCTGTACCCTCTCCACTGCAACATCCTGGTAAATCTCCTCTGTACCCTCTCTAGTGCAACATCCTGGTAAATCTCCTCTGCACCCTCTCTCGTGCAACATCCTGGTAAATCTCCTCTGTACCCTCTCTAGTGCAACATCCTGGTAAATCTCCTCTGCACCCTCTCTAGTGCAACATCCTGGTAAATCTCCTCTGTACCCTCTCTAGTGCAACATCTTGGTAAATCTCCTCTGTACCCTCTCCAGTGCAACATCCTGGTAAATCTCCTCTGTACCCTCTCTGGTGCACCATCCTGGTAAATCTCCTCTGTACCCTCTCCAGTGCAACATCCTGGTAAATCTCCTCTGTACCCTCTTTCGTGCAACATCCTGGTAAATCTCCTCTGTACCCTCTCCACTGCAACATCCTGGTAAATCTCCTCTGTACCCTCTCTAGTGCAACATCCTGGTAAATCCCCTCTGTACCCTCTCCAGTGCAACATCCTGGTAAATCTCCTCTGTAGCCTCTCCAGTGCAACATCCTGGTAAATCTCCTCTGCACCCTCTCCACTGCAACATCCTGGTAAATCTCCTCTGTACCCTCTCTAGTGCAACATCCTGGTAAATCTCCTCTGCACCTTCTCCAGTGCAACGTCCTGGTAAATCTCCTCTGTACCCTCTCTAGTGCACCATCCTGGTAAATCTCCTCTGCACCCTCTCCACTGCAACATCCTGGTAAATCTCCTCTGTACCCTCTCTAGTGCAACATCCTGGTAAATCTCCTCTGCACCTTCTCCAGTGCAACGTCCTGGTAAATCTCTTCTGCACCCTCTCTAGTGCAACATCCTGGTAAATCCCCTCTGTTCCCTCTCCAGTGCAACATCCTTGTAAATCTCCTCTGTACCCTCTCCAGTGCAACATCCTGGTAAATCTCCTCTGTACCCTCTCTAGTGCAACATCCTGGTAAATCTCCTCTGTACCCTCTCAAGTGCAACATCCTGGTAAATCTCCTCTGTACCCTCTCCAGTCCCGGCAACATCCTGGTAAATCTCCTCTGTACCCTCTTCAGTGCAACATCCTGGTAAATCTCCTCTGTACCCTCTCTAGTGCACCATCCTGGTAAATCTCCTCTGTACCCTCTCTAGTGCAACATCCTGGTAAATCTCCTCTGCACCCTCTCTAGTGCAACATCTTGGTAAATCTCCTCTGCACCCTCTCCAGTGCAACATTTTGGTAAATCTCCTCTGTACCCTCTCTGGTGCACCATCCTGGTAAATCTCCTCTGTACCCTCTCTGGTGCAACATCCTGGTAAATCTCCTCTGTACCCTCTCCAGTGCAACATCCTGGTAAATCTCCTCTGTACCCTCTCTCGTGCAACATCCTGGTGAATCTCATCTGTACCCTCTCCACTGCAACATCCTGGTAAATCTCCTCTGTACCCTCTCAAGTGCAACATCCTGGTAAATCTCCTCTGTACCCTCTCCAGTGCACCATCCTGGTAAATCTCCTCTGTACCCTGTCTGGTGCAACATCCTGGTAAATCTCCTCTGTACCCTCTCTAGTGCAACATCCTGGTAAATCTCCTCTGCACCCTCTCCAGTCCCGGCAACATCGTGGTAAATCTCCTCTGTACACTCTCCAGTCCCGGCAACATCCTGGTAAATCTCCTCTGTACCCTCTCCAGTGCAACATCCTGGTAAATCTCCTCTGTACCCTGTCTGGTGCAACATCCTGGTAAATCTCCTCTGTACCCTCTCTAGTGCAACATCCTGGTAAATCTCCTCTGCACCCTCTCTAGTGCAACATCCTGGTAAATCTCCTCTGCACCCTCTCCAGTGCAACATCTTGGTAAATCTCCTCTGTACCCTCTCCAGTGCACCATTCTGGTAAATCTCCTCTGTACCCTCTCCAGTGCAACATCCTGGTAAATCTCCTCTGTACACTCTCCAGTCCCGGCAACATCCTGGTAAATCTCCTCTGTACCCTCTTCAGTGCAACATCCTGGTAAATCTCCTCTGTACCCTCTCTAGTGCAACACCTTGGTAAATCTCCTCTGTAACCTGTCTGGTGCAACATCCTGGTAAATCTCCTCTGTACCCTCTCCAGTGCAACATCCTGGTAAATCTCCTCTGCACCCTCTCCAGTGCAACATCCTGGTAAATCTCCTCTGTACCCTCTCCAGTGCAACATCCTGGTAAATCTCCTCTGTACCCTCTCTCGTGCAACATCCTGGTAAATCTCCTCTGTACCCTGTCTGGTGCAACATCCTGGTAAATCTCCTCTGTACCCTCTCCAGTGCAACATCCTGGTAAATCTCCTCTGCACCCTCTCCAGTGCAACATCCTGGTAAATCTCCTCTGTACCCTCTCTAGTGCAACATCCTGGTAAATCTCCTCTGTACCCTGTCTGGTGCAACATCCTGGTAAATCTCCTCTGTACCCTCTCCAGTGCAACATCCTGGTAAATCTCCTCTGCACCCTCTCCAGTGCAACATCCTGGTACATCTCCTCTGTACCCTCTTTAGTGCAACATCCTGGTAAATCCCCTCTGTACCCTGTCCAGTGCAACATCCTGGTAAATCTCCTCTGTAGCCTCTCCAGTGCAACATCCTGGTAAATCTCCTCTGCACCCTCCCCAGTGCTATTCCTGGTAAATCTCCTCTGTACCCTCTCCAGTGCAACATCCTGGTAAATCTCCTCTGCACCTCTCTAGTGCAACATCCTGGTAAATCCCCTCTGTACCCTCTCCAGTGCAACATCCTTGTAAATCTCATCTGTACCCTCTCCAGTGCAACATCCTGGTAAATCTCCTCTGTACCCTCTCCAGTCCCGGCAACATCCTGGTAAATCTCCTCTGTACCCTCTTCAGTGCAACATCCTGGTAAATCTCCTCTGTACCCTCTCTAGTGCACCATCCTGGTAAATCTCCTCTGTACCCTCTCCACTGCAACATCCTGGTAAATCTCCTCTGTACCCTCTCTAGTGCAACATCCTGGTAAATCTCCTCTGCACCCTCTCTCGTGCAACATCCTGGTAAATCTCCTCTGTACCCTCTCTAGTGCAACATCCTGGTAAATCTCCTCTGCACCCTCTCTAGTGCAACATCCTGGTAAATCTCCTCTGTACCCTCTCTAGTGCAACATCTTGGTAAATCTCCTCTGTACCCTCTCCAGTGCAACATCCTGGTAAATCTCCTCTGTACCCTCTCTGGTGCACCATCCTGGTAAATCTCCTCTGTACCCTCTCCAGTGCAACATCCTGGTAAATCTCCTCTGTACCCTCTCTCGTGCAACATCCTGGTAAATCTCCTCTGTACCCTCTCCACTGCAACATCCTGGTAAATCTCCTCTGTACCCTCTCTAGTGCAACATCCTGGTAAATCCCCTCTGTACCCTCTCCAGTGCAACATCCTGGTAAATCTCCTCTGTAGCCTCTCCAGTGCAACATCCTGGTAAATCTCCTCTGCACCCTCTCCACTGCAACATCCTGGTAAATCTCCTCTGTACCCTCTCTAGTGCAACATCCTGGTAAATCTCCTCTGCACCTTCTCCAGTGCAACGTCCTGGTAAATCTCCTCTGTACCCTCTCTAGTGCACCATCCTGGTAAATCTCCTCTGCACCCTCTCCACTGCAACATCCTGGTAAATCTCCTCTGTACCCTCTCTAGTGCAACATCCTGGTAAATCTCCTCTGCACCTTCTCCAGTGCAACGTCCTGGTAAATCTCTTCTGCACCCTCTCTAGTGCAACATCCTGGTAAATCCCCTCTGTTCCCTCTCCAGTGCAACATCCTTGTAAATCTCCTCTGTACCCTCTCCAGTGCAACATCCTGGTAAATCTCCTCTGTACCCTCTCTAGTGCAACATCCTGGTAAATCTCCTCTGTACCCTCTCAAGTGCAACATCCTGGTAAATCTCCTCTGTACCCTCTCCAGTCCCGGCAACATCCTGGTAAATCTCCTCTGTACCCTCTTCAGTGCAACATCCTGGTAAATCTCCTCTGTACCCTCTCTAGTGCACCATCCTGGTAAATCTCCTCTGTACCCTCTCTAGTGCAACATCCTGGTAAATCTCCTCTGCACCCTCTCTAGTGCAACATCTTGGTAAATCTCCTCTGCACCCTCTCCAGTGCAACATTTTGGTAAATCTCCTCTGTACCCTCTCTGGTGCACCATCCTGGTAAATCTCCTCTGTACCCTCTCTGGTGCAACATCCTGGTAAATCTCCTCTGTACCCTCTCCAGTGCAACATCCTGGTAAATCTCCTCTGTACCCTCTCTCGTGCAACATCCTGGTGAATCTCATCTGTACCCTCTCCACTGCAACATCCTGGTAAATCTCCTCTGTACCCTCTCAAGTGCAACATCCTGGTAAATCTCCTCTGTACCCTCTCCAGTGCACCATCCTGGTAAATCTCCTCTGTACCCTGTCTGGTGCAACATCCTGGTAAATCTCCTCTGTACCCTCTCTAGTGCAACATCCTGGTAAATCTCCTCTGCACCCTCTCCAGTCCCGGCAACATCGTGGTAAATCTCCTCTGTACACTCTCCAGTCCCGGCAACATCCTGGTAAATCTCCTCTGTACCCTCTCCAGTGCAACATCCTGGTAAATCTCCTCTGTACCCTGTCTGGTGCAACATCCTGGTAAATCTCCTCTGTACCCTCTCTAGTGCAACATCCTGGTAAATCTCCTCTGCACCCTCTCTAGTGCAACATCCTGGTAAATCTCCTCTGCACCCTCTCCAGTGCAACATCTTGGTAAATCTCCTCTGTACCCTCTCCAGTGCAACATCCTGGTAAATCTCCTCTGTACCCTCTCTGGTGCACCATTCTGGTAAATCTCCTCTGTACCCTCTCCAGTGCAACATCCTGGTAAATCTCCTCTGTACACTCTCCAGTCCCGGCAACATCCTGGTAAATCTCCTCTGTACCCTCTTCAGTGCAACATCCTGGTAAATCTCCTCTGTACCCTCTCTAGTGCAACACCTTGGTAAATCTCCTCTGTAACCTGTCTGGTGCAACATCCTGGTAAATCTCCTCTGTACCCTCTCCAGTGCAACATCCTGGTAAATCTCCTCTGCACCCTCTCCAGTGCAACATCCTGGTAAATCTCCTCTGTACCCTCTCCAGTGCAACATCCTGGTAAATCTCCTCTGTACCCTCTCTCGTGCAACATCCTGGTAAATCTCCTCTGTACCCTGTCTGGTGCAACATCCTGGTAAATCTCCTCTGTACCCTCTCCAGTGCAACATCCTGGTAAATCTCCTCTGCACCCTCTCCAGTGCAACATCCTGGTAAATCTCCTCTGTACCCTCTCTAGTGCAACATCCTGGTAAATCTCCTCTGTACCCTGTCTGGTGCAACATCCTGGTAAATCTCCTCTGTACCCTCTCCAGTGCAACATCCTGGTAAATCTCCTCTGCACCCTCTCCAGTGCAACATCCTGGTACATCTCCTCTGTACCCTCTTTAGTGCAACATCCTGGTAAATCCCCTCTGTACCCTGTCCAGTGCAACATCCTGGTAAATCTCCTCTGTAGCCTCTCCAGTGCAACATCCTGGTAAATCTCCTCTGCACCCTCCCCAGTGCTATTCCTGGTAAATCTCCTCTGTACCCTCTCCAGTGCAACATCCTGGTAAATCTCCTCTGCACCTCTCTAGTGCAACATCCTGGTAAATCCCCTCTGTACCCTCTCCAGTGCAACATCCTTGTAAATCTCATCTGTACCCTCTCCAGTGCAACATCCTGGTAAATCTCCTCTGTACCCTCTCCAGTCCCGGCAACATCCTGGTAAATCTCCTCTGTACCCTCTCCAGTCCCGGCAACATCCTGGTAAATCTCCTCTGTACCCTCTTCAGTGCAACATCCTGGTAAATCTCCTCTGTACCCTCTCTAGTGCACCATCCTGGTAAATCTCCTCTGTACCCTCTCCACTGCAACATCCTGGTAAATCTCCTCTGTACCCTCTCTAGTGCAACATCCTGGTAAATCTCCTCTGCACCCTCTCTCGTGCAACATCCTGGTAAATCTCCTCTGTACCCTCTCTAGTGCAACATCCTGGTAAATCTCCTCTGCACCCTCTCTAGTGCAACATCCTGGTAAATCTCCTCTGTACCCTCTCTAGTGCAACATCTTGGTAAATCTCCTCTGTACCCTCTCCAGTGCAACATCCTGGTAAATCTCCTCTGTACCCTCTCTGGTGCACCATCCTGGTAAATCTCCTCTGTACCCTCTCCAGTGCAACATCCTGGTAAATCTCCTCTGTACCCTCTCTCGTGCAACATCCTGGTAAATCTCCTCTGTACCCTCTCCACTGCAACATCCTGGTAAATCTCCTCTGTACCCTCTCTAGTGCAACATCCTGGTAAATCCCCTCTGTACCCTCTCCAGTGCAACATCCTTGTAAATCTCCTCTGTAGCCTCTCCAGTGCAACATCCTGGTAAATCTCCTCTGCACCCTCTCCACTGCAACATCCTGGTAAATCTCCTCTGTACCCTCTCTAGTGCAACATCCTGGTAAATCTCCTCTGCACCTTCTCCAGTGCAACGTCCTGGTAAATCTCCTCTGTACCCTCTCTAGTGCACCATCCTGGTAAATCTCCTCTGCACCCTCTCCACTGCAACATCCTGGTAAATCTCCTCTGTACCCTCTCTAGTGCAACATCCTGGTAAATCTCCTCTGCACCTTCTCCAGTGCAACGTCCTGGTAAATCTCTTCTGCACCCTCTCTAGTGCAACATCCTGGTAAATCCCCTCTGTTCCCTCTCCAGTGCAACATCCTTGTAAATCTCCTCTGTACCCTCTCCAGTGCAACATCCTGGTAAATCTCCTCTGTACCCTCTCTAGTGCAACATCCTGGTAAATCTCCTCTGTACCCTCTCAAGTGCAACATCCTGGTAAATCTCCTCTGTACCCTCTCCAGTCCCGGCAACATCCTGGTAAATCTCCTCTGTACCCTCTTCAGTGCAACATCCTGGTAAATCTCCTCTGTACCCTCTCTAGTGCACCATCCTGGTAAATCTCCTCTGTACCCTGTCTGGTGCAACATCCTGGTAAATCTCCTCTGCACCCTCTCTAGTGCAACATCTTGGTAAATCTCCTCTGCACCCTCTCCAGTGCAACATTTTGGTAAATCTCCTCTGTACCCTCTCCAGTGCAACATCCTGGTAAATCTCCTCTGTACCCTCTCTGGTGCACCATTCTGGTAAATCTCCTCTGTAACCTCTCCAGTCCCGGCAACATCCTGGTAAATCTCCTCTGTACCCTCTTCAGTGCACCATCCTGGTAAATCTCCTCTGCACCCTCTCCAGTGCAACATCCTGGTAAATCTCCTCTGTACCCTCTCTCGTGCAACATCCTGGTAAATCTCCTCTGCACCCTCTCTAGTGCAACATCCTGGTAAATCTCCTTTGTACCCTCTCCAGTGCAACATCCTGGTAAATCTCCTCTGTACCTTCTCCAGTGCAACATCCTGGTAAATCTCCTCTGTATCCTCTCTCGTGCAAAATCCTGGTAAATCTCCTCTGTACCCTCTCCAGTGCAACATCCTGGTAAATCTCCTCTGTACACTCTCCAGTGTAACATCCAGGTAAATCTCCTCTGTACCCTCTCTAGTGCAACATCCTGGTAAATCTCCTGTGTACCCTCTCTAGTGCAACATCCTGGTAAATCTCCTCTGTACCCTCTCTAGTGCAACATCCTGGTAAATCTCCTCTGTACCCTCTCCAGTCCCGGCAACATCCTGGTAAATCTCCTCTGTACCCTCTTCAGTGCAACATCCTGGTAAATCTCCTCTGTACCCTCTCTAGTGCACCATCCTGGTAAATCTCCTCTGTACCCTCTCCACTGCAACATCCTGGTAAATCTCCTCTGTACCCTCTCTAGTGCAACATCCTGGTAAATCTCCTCTGCACCCTCTCTCGTGCAACATCCTGGTAAATCTCCTCTGTACCCTCTCTAGTGCAACATCCTGGTAAATCTCCTCTGCACCCTCTCTAGTGCAACATCCTGGTAAATCTCCTCTGTACCCTCTCTAGTGCAACATCTTGGTAAATCTCCTCTGTACCCTCTCCAGTGCAACATCCTGGTAAATCTCCTCTGTACCCTCTCTGGTGCACCATCCTGGTAAATCTCCTCTGTACCCTCTCCAGTGCAACATCCTGGTAAATCTCCTCTGTACCCTCTCTCGTGCAACATCCTGGTAAATCTCCTCTGTACCCTCTCCACTGCAACATCCTGGTAAATCTCCTCTGTACCCTCTCTAGTGCAACATCCTGGTAAATCTCCTCTGCACCCTCTCTCGTGCAACATCCTGGTAAATCTCCTCTGTACCCTCTCTAGTGCAACATCCTGGTAAATCTCCTCTGCACCCTCTCTAGTGCAACATCCTGGTAAATCTCCTCTGTACCCTCTCTAGTGCAACATCTTGGTAAATCTCCTCTGTACCCTCTCCAGTGCAACATCCTGGTAAATCTCCTCTGTACCCTCTCTGGTGCACCATCCTGGTAAATCTCCTCTGTACCCTCTCCAGTGCAACATCCTGGTAAATCTCCTCTGTACCCTCTCTCGTGCAACATCCTGGTAAATCTCCTCTGTACCCTCTCCACTGCAACATCCTGGTAAATCTCCTCTGTACCCTCTCTAGTGCAACATCCTGGTAAATCCCCTCTGTACCCTCTCCAGTGCAACATCCTTGTAAATCTCCTCTGTAGCCTCTCCAGTGCAACATCCTGGTAAATCTCCTCTGCACCCTCTCCACTGCAACATCCTGGTAAATCTCCTCTGTACCCTCTCTAGTGCAACATCCTGGTAAATCTCCTCTGCACCTTCTCCAGTGCAACGTCCTGGTAAATCTCCTCTGTACCCTCTCTAGTGCACCATCCTGGTAAATCTCCTCTGCACCCTCTCCACTGCAACATCCTGGTAAATCTCCTCTGTACCCTCTCTAGTGCAACATCCTGGTAAATCTCCTCTGCACCTTCTCCAGTGCAACGTCCTGGTAAATCTCTTCTGCACCCTCTCTAGTGCAACATCCTGGTAAATCCCCTCTGTTCCCTCTCCAGTGCAACATCCTTGTAAATCTCCTCTGTACCCTCTCCAGTGCAACATCCTGGTAAATCTCCTCTGTACCCTCTCTAGTGCAACATCCTGGTAAATCTCCTCTGTACCCTCTCAAGTGCAACATCCTGGTAAATCTCCTCTGTACCCTCTCCAGTCCCGGCAACATCCTGGTAAATCTCCTCTGTACCCTCTTCAGTGCAACATCCTGGTAAATCTCCTCTGTACCCTCTCTAGTGCACCATCCTGGTAAATCTCCTCTGTACCCTGTCTGGTGCAACATCCTGGTAAATCTCCTCTGCACCCTCTCTAGTGCAACATCTTGGTAAATCTCCTCTGCACCCTCTCCAGTGCAACATTTTGGTAAATCTCCTCTGTACCCTCTCCAGTGCAACATCCTGGTAAATCTCCTCTGTACCCTCTCTGGTGCACCATTCTGGTAAATCTCCTCTGTAACCTCTCCAGTCCCGGCAACATCCTGGTAAATCTCCTCTGTACCCTCTTCAGTGCACCATCCTGGTAAATCTCCTCTGCACCCTCTCCAGTGCAACATCCTGGTAAATCTCCTCTGTACCCTCTCTCGTGCAACATCCTGGTAAATCTCCTCTGCACCCTCTCTAGTGCAACATCCTGGTAAATCTCCTTTGTACCCTCTCCAGTGCAACATCCTGGTAAATCTCCTCTGTACCTTCTCCAGTGCAACATCCTGGTAAATCTTCTCTGTATCCTCTCTCGTGCAAAATCCTGGTAAATCTCCTCTGTACCCTCTCCAGTGCAACATCCTGGTAAATCTCCTCTGTACACTCTCCAGTGTAACATCCAGGTAAATCTCCTCTGTACCCTCTCTAGTGCAACATCCTGGTAAATCTCCTGTGTACCCTCTCTAGTGCAACATCCTGGTAAATCTCCTCTGTACCCTCTCTAGTGCAACATCCTGGTAAATCTCCTCTGTACCCTCTCTAGTGCAACATCCTGGTAAATCTCCTCTGTACCCTCTCCAGTGCAACATCCTGGTAAATCTCCTCTGTACCCTCTCTCGTGCAATCACATCCTTCCTGTAATGCGGTGACCAGAACGGCATGCAGTACTCCAGCTGTGGCCTAACCAGTGTTTTATCAGAGGCAGTCCCTCGGAATCGAGGAAGACTTGCTTCCACTCTAACAGTGAGTCCTCAGGTGACTGAACCGTCCAATACGGGAGCCACAGTCCCTGTCACAGGTGGGACAGACAGTGGTTGAGGGAAGGGGAGGGTGGGACTGGTTTGCCGCACGCTCCTTCCGCTGCCTGCGCTTGGTCTCTGCACGCTCTCGGCGACGAGACTCGAGGTGCTCAGCGCCCTCCCGGATGCACTTCCTCCACTTAGGGCGGACTGGTCTTTGGGCCAGGGACTCCCAGGTGTCGGTGGGAATGTTGCACTTTATCAGGGAGGGTGTCCCTTGTAAAGTTTCCTCTGCCCACCTGGGGCTCGCTTGCCGTGAAGGAGTTCCGAGTAGAGCGCTTGCTTTGGGAGTCTCGTGTCTGGGGCGTGCGGACAATGTGGCCTGCCAAGCGGAGCTGGTTGAGTGTGGTCAGTGCTTCGATGCTGGGGATGTTGGCCTGGTCGAGGACGCTAACGTTGGTGCGTCTGTCCTCCCGGGGGATTTGTAGGATCTTGCGGAGACAGCGTTGGTGATATTTCTCCAGCGACTTGAGGTGTCTACTGTACATGGTCCATGTCTCTGAGCCATACAGGAGGGCGGGTATCACTACAGCCCTGTAGACCATGAGCCTGGTGGCAGGTTTGAGGGCCTGGTCTTCAAACACTCTTTTCCTCAGGCGGCTGAGGAGCACTGATGCACTGGAGTCAATTATTAAAGAAGCAGTAGCAGGATATTTGGAAAATATTTGGAATAAAATTCGGTCAGGCAGAGTCAGCATGGATTTATGAAGGGGAAGTCATGTTTGACACATTTGCTGGAATTATTTGAGGATGTAATGAACAGGGTGGATAAGGGGGAACCAGTGGATGTGGTGTATTTGGACTTCCAGAAGGCATTTGACAAGGTGCCACATAAAAGGTTACTGCACAAGATCAAAGTTCACGGGGTTGGGGGTGATATATTAGCATGGATAGAGGATTGGCTAACTAACAGAGAACAGAGAGTCGGGATAAATGGTTCATTCTCGGGTTGGCAATCAGTAACTAGTGGGGTACCGCAGGGATCAGTGCTGGGTCCCCAACTATTTACAATCTATATTAACGACTTGGAAGAAGGGACTGAGTGTAACGTAGTCAAGTTTGCTGACGATACAAAGATGGGAGGAAAAGCAATGTGTGAGGAGGTCACAGAAAATCTGCTAAAGGACAGAGACAGGCTCAGTGAGTGGGCAAAAATTTGTCAGATGGAGTATAATGTTGGAAAGTGTGGGGTCATGCACTTTGGCAGAAAAAAATCAAAGAGCAAGTTATTATTTAAATGGAGAAAGATTGCAAAGTGCTGCAGTACAGCGGGACCTGGGGGTTACTTGTACATGAAACACAAAAGGTTAGTATGCAGGTACAGCAAGTGATCAGGAAGGGCCAATGGTATCTTGGCCTTTATTGCAAAAGGGATGGAGTATAAAAGCAGGGAAGTCTTGCTCCAGTTATACAAGGGTATTGGTGAGGCCACACCTGGAGTACTGCGTGCAGTTTTGGTCTCCGTATTTACGAAAGGATATACTTGCTTTGGAGGCAGTTCAGAGAAGGTTCACTCGGTTGATTCCGGGGATGAGGGGGTTGACTTATGAGGAAAGGTTGAGGAGGTTGGGCCTCTACTCATTGGAATTCAGAAGAATGAGAGGTGATCTTATCGAAACGTATCAGATTATGAGGGGACTCGACAAGGTGGATGCAGAGAGGATGTTCCCACTGATGGGGGAGACTAGAACTAGGGGGCATGGTCTTAGAATAAGGGGCCGCCCATTTAAAACTGAGATGAGGAGGAATTTCTTCTCTCAGAGGGTTGTAAATCTGTGGAATTCGCTGCCTCAGAGAGCTGTGGAAGCCGGGACATTGAATATATTTAAGACAGAGAGAGACAGTTCCTTAACCGATAAGGGGATAAGGGGGCGGGCAGGGAAGTGGAGCTGTGTCCATGATCAGGTCAGCCATGATGGTATTAAATGGTGGAGCAGGCTCGAGGGGCCGAATGGCCGACTCCTGCTCCTATTTCTGATGTCCTTATGTTATGTTCTTATCCACCTGGTCTGCTACCTTCAGGGATCTGTGGACCTGCACTCCACGGTCCCTGTGTTTCTCCACACTTCTCAGTGTCCGACCATTTAATGTGTATCCCCTTGCCTTGTTATATAAGCAAGTTGACATCGTTGAGTTAGCCTGATCCCACACCCGGTCACAGGTCCCCGCACACACACACACACTCGGACAGGAAAGCCCAAGGCTCCTTGTGCGGCCTAAATTACAGGCCTGTTGACACCGGCTGCAGTGGGGGCCTCTCAGGATGGCAGGCATACCATCAGCCCCTCACACACCGCGGCCTCACGCCCCTCCCCGAGGTGGTACGTGAGGTTCCCACGGCCGAGGGAGCCCGCCCTCCCCCGCCCCCAAGAGAGGCGGCCTATCACGGCCAGGGGAACTGAGAGTTTGGCTCCTGGTCATTGACCACAAGCAGCGGAACAAACACTCGCTGACTTTTCCCTCTGTTTTCCTCCCTCTCTCCCTCCCTCCCGTCTCCCTCTCCTGTTCCCCGCTCTCTCCTCCCGCCCTTCCGTCTCTCCCACCCTCCTACCCCACCTCCGCCTCCCTCAACCTCTCTCACGCCCTTCTCTCACTCTCCCTCCATCTGACCCACTCCCCTTTCCCCTCTCCCTTTCCTTCCCACACTCTCCCTTCCTCTCGTCCCCTCCCTCCCTCTCTTCATCTCCCTTTCATGGTCACTCTCCCCTTCCCTCTTCTCTCTCTCTGTCTCTCTCTGACTCTGTCTCTCTCTGTCTCTCTCTCTGTCTCTCTCTCTCTCTCTCTGTCTCTCTCTCTCTCTGTCTCTCTCTCTCTCTCTCTCTGTCTCTGTCTCTCTCTCTCTCTGTCTCTCTCTCTCTCTGTCTCTCTCTCTGTCTCTCTCCCTCTCTCTCTCTCTGTCCCTCTCTCTGTCTCTGTCTTTCTCTCCATCTCTCTGTTTCTCTCTCTCCCTGTCTCCCTCTCTCTCTTTCTCCCTCCGCCTCTCTCTCTCTCTCTCTCTCCCTTTCTCTCTCTCTCTCTTGCTCTCTCACTCTCTCTCTCTCACTTTCTCTTATTCTCTCTGTCTCTCTCTGTCTGTCTGTCTCTTTCTCGCTCTCTGTCTCTCTCACTCTCTCACTTTCTCTCACTCTCTCTCTCTCTGTCTCCCTCTTTCCATCTCTCTCTCTCTCTCTCTGTCTCTCTGTCTCTGTCTCTGTCTCTCTCCATCTCTCTCTCTCTGTCTCCCTCTCTCTCTGTCTCTTTGTCTCTGTCTCCCTCTCTGTCTCTCTCTCTCTCTCCCTCTCTCTATCTCTCTCTCTCTGTCTCCCTCTCTCTCTCTCTCTGTCTCTCCCTCTCTTTCTCTCTCTGTCTCTATCTCTCTCTCTGTCTCTCTCTCTCTCTGTCTCTCTCTCTATCTATCTCTCTCTCTGTCTCCCCCTCTCTCTCTCTATCTCTCTCTCTGTCTCTCTCTCTATCTATCTCTCTCTCTGTCTCCCCCCCTCTCTCTCTCTCTCTCTCTGTCTACTCTCTCTCTCTGTCTCTGTCTCTCTCCCTCTCTCTCTCTCTCTCTCTGTCTACTCTGTATCTCCATCTCTGTCTCCCTCTCTCTCTCTGTCTCTCTCACTCTCTCT
Source organism: Pristiophorus japonicus (assembly GCF_044704955.1). Classification (NCBI taxonomy): domain Eukaryota; kingdom Metazoa; phylum Chordata; class Chondrichthyes; family Pristiophoridae; genus Pristiophorus; species Pristiophorus japonicus. Next base: position 88,358 of record NW_027254656.1, on the reverse strand, counting down.
TTCTCTAACTCACTCTCTCTCTCTCTCTCCCCCCACAGCTGGAACAGGCCCTGAAGGAGGAACTGGGTGACCCGAGCCCCTCGACCCCTGACCCCTGCTCCCTGACCCAGCAGAACGCTGACCTCCGGCGGAGGATGGAGGATGATCAGTCGGCCTACAAGCGGAAACTGCAGAGTTACCAGGAAGGGCAGCAGCGGCAGGCGTTGCTCGTACACAAACTGCAGGGCAAGGTAGGGCCCCTCCGGCAGTGCAGCACTCCCTCAGTACTGCCCCTCCGACAGTGCGGCACTCCCTCAGTACTGCCCCTCCGACAGTGCGGCACTCCCTCAGTACTGCCCCTCTGACAGTGCGGCACTCCCTCAGCACTGCCCCTCCGACAGTGCGGCTCTCCCTTAGTACTGCCCCTCCGACAGTGCAGCACTCCCTCAGTACTGCCCCTCCGACAGTGCGGCGCTCCCTCAGTACTGCC